>NC_135717.1:154954598-155131361 GCF_964656455.1 Halichoerus grypus | reverse complement strand
ATGTACAGTAATATAAAAGTCATTAGAGTGAAAAAGATATTTATTAACTTTAGATGTTGATAAGTATGTATGCTATCCTGCAGGTAACCACTAAAAGCATTGAAAAAAGTGTATAATTTCAAAACTCATAGAGGAAAATGATAAAAATAATCCAAAAGAAGGGAAAAGAGAAAAACAGAAGAGCTCAGACAAATAAAAACACAAAATAACATGATTTAAAACCAAATATATTAGCATTTACATTAATGTAAATGTATTAAATTCCCCAGTCAAAATACAATGTTATCAGACTATATTTGAAAATATTCAAATGCATGCCTTTGATAAAAACATAAAACACACGTACACAAAAGGGTTGAAAGCAAAAGGTTTCACTGTGAAAATAACCACAAGAAAGTCATTTTCCTCTAGTAATATCAAACAAAGCAGACTTTATGAGGAAAAAAACATTATTACAAAAAGGCCATGAGTCATTTCAAAATGATAAAATGCTCAGTTCACCAAGAAGATACAACAGTTAATTTGATTGCACCTAAGAACACAGTCTCAAATTATGTAAAGCAAAATTTGACAGACTAAACAATGACAATCACTGCGATAGATTTAAATATACTTCTTTTAATAACTGATTTTAAAAAATTAAAGGCAAACAAACAAGAATAGAGATTTGAACAAGACTAACCAAACTGACCTATTGGGTATATATATGAATACTGCCTTAGCAACTGAGGACTGCACATTTCTTTTAAGAGCAATGGAATATTTACACAATAAATCCTTTCCTGGAGAAAATATGCAGGTTTCAACCATATCAATCATACAGAGCATTTTTTTTTATTATCACAGAACAACATAATCTAAGAATAAAAAACAAATTATAATACAATATATAATACAATATATTTTTCTAATACAATATATAAAATATATATAAGTTCTATGTAGTTTGGAATGTAAAAAACACATGTTGAAATGGCCCATGAGTCAAAGAATAAATTGTAACAAAAATTTTAAAATTATTTTTAACTGAATGCTAATGATAATACTATAATAAAAACTTGTGGGATGAAACCAAAGCAATGTTTAATGAAACTCATAGTCTTCAAATGCATACATTAGGAAAGAAAGGACTGAATATTAAGCCAAACATCTATCTCAAGAAGTCAGGAGTAAGGAAAAGAATACAAAACAAAACAAAAACAAAGTAGAAGAAAGATATATGGATTAGTGAAATAAAACTGATGAGAAACCTCTGGTGACAATGATCAAGAAAAAATACACAAACAACCAATGTAAGAAATGAAAAGGGACACTTCAATACAAATACAATGGAGAGATTAAAAGTATGAGAGAAGTTTTAAATAAAATGAAAAAATTCCTAGATAAAGCAACTTAAACAAACCTGACTCAAGAAGAAACAGTAAACTCCAATGTTCTATAAATAGGGGTGATAGTCAAAATATTTAAAACTTGGTTTGACATGGGTACTAACCATTAGAACAGATACTGACCCAATCAGAACTGATACCAACCCTGGCATCTAGTAAATGAGTACTAGTGCTTAATGACTGCCTCAAACTATTGAGAATTATATTACTAATTTTCAATTTTTTCACAAAGAAAACACTAGGGTCAGACGGCTTTACTGATGAATTCTTACCAAATATTTGAGAGGAAAAGTTTACTCTAAACTTACAGAAATGTCACCAGAAAATAGAAAAACACGGTTATATTTATCAACTCACTTTATAAGTCTAACAAAATCTTTATACAAAATATATCTGACAAAGATAGTATGAAAATGAAAATTTGTAACTCAGTATTACCCTTAAACAGTGGCAAAAATCCAATACAAAACCTTAATAAACTGAATCCAATAAAATTAATATATGATCAATTTGAGTTTATCTCAGAAACAGAAGACTGATTAATATTTAAAAAATCAATTACTATATTTTTTAAAATTATAAAATAATCTTAAAGACACAGCAAAAGATTTTGATAAAAATTCTTAGCAAAGTAGACAGTAGAAAAAAACTTCCTTAATGTGATAAGGAATGGCTGCAAAAAAAAGTTAAACATCCTATATTATGGTGACACACTGGAAAGTTTCCCTTGAAGATCAGGAAAAAGGAAAAATGATCAACTCAAGTCAGACTTTACCTGATTTCTTAGTTATTTTCAGACTCATTCTACTAGACAATATAGATTCTATATTGCTGTATATTTTCATCTATATGACAAGGGGTTGTTCTCTATTTTCAAGTTTAATGGTCGAGTTAAACTTTACATCTAAATATAAGATTTAGCTTTGTGATTATATTACATACCATAGGTTCTGTGTCCTTTGGAGGTCTTTCTAGAGGAGGAATGTACCACTGAAAGCAAAGTTCTTTGTTTAAATCTTGTATCTTCATAACTGATGACACATCTCCAGAAGATGGGCTGGCAGAGAGCTTATTTAATGATAAATCAGAGTGTAGAGAACTGTCATGACATAACTAGGGAAAAATCAAAAACAGTTTAATTGCTGGTAATAAATTCATGCAATATTTAAAACATTCACTCAATATCCATTCAGTATTGGCTACATTATAAAACTCTGGGAATTGTCTTAGTTTGTTTTATGAGTGTCACTTTTAAAACTGTCCCCAATTACCAGAGAAGATTTTACTACAGAAAAATACGCTTCAAAACCCACGGGACTCAGGGTGCCTGGGTGGTGCAGTTGGTTAGGTGTCCAACTCGGTTTCAACTCAGGTCATAATCTCAGGGTCGTGAGATCAAGCCCTGCGTCAGGCTCTGAGATCAGTGCAAAGTCTGCTTGAGATTGTCTCTCTCTCTCTTTCCCTCTTCTGCTCAGGCTCTCTCTCTCTAAATAAATAAATCTTTAAAAAAAAAAACAAAAACCATGGGACTCAACAAATGTCTTCCACTTTGGTGACTTTCCCAGAGTAAAGATCTAGAGAGGAAAAATGTCAATATTATCATTTCAGTCTCAAGATCGCCTCAGATTCTAAGAATATCTCTTTTTTTTCTTATTTATTCAGTGGTGAATAAACTGAGGGTATGATTATAAATAACATCTACCTTCCAACAGCAGTTTTTTTCTGTGTCATATGCAAATTAAGACAGTTTTTGCTGTAAAATATTAAAATCAATCACTCTCATTCCCTCTTTACATGAATGTAGCTGATTTGTTAATTCAGTCTTGGTGAATCTGGGCCTAGCTTTGATGGAACCAGGTCCCTGAATCAGGAGTTTCCAGGAAACATAAATGTGTGGAATGCAACTGGCAATTTCGCAAATTATTCAGTTTTTTTTTAAAGTAGCTCAGAAAGCAAAGCATGGTTGCTATAAAAAAATAACAGTCTAGACAGAGAGATAATAATAGTGATAATAATACCTCAAATCTGAAAAGGACTTTCTTTAATGGAGTGCAAAGTATTTTCAAAATTAACTTGTTATTCCCAAGATTATAATATGGTAGCTGGGAAGCAATTCTTCTGTTGAACTTTTGACATCTAAGGTATCTTAAGGCTTGATGATGAAGGGGAACATGTAAGTGGCCAGTAAGAAATGCCTGGTGTTTCTGTATGGCTTTGTACCTCCCATTATTTCTGAGCTTGTTCAAGATACAATATAAGACTGTCAATGAGAGTCTTCAAAATAAAATAAAAAGAGAAATAAAGACACTGACCTTTCAAGTTGTCTACTGATAAGAGAAAAAATATGTCATGACTGAAAGGTAATATTAAAGATAAAACTTTTCAAAAATGTCTAGAGACTATCATCATAAAAGGATATTTTAAGCCAGAATCCTCATTTATTAGCACTATGATACTAAAAACATGACCAAAATAAACAATAAACAAGACTATTAGGTTTAAATAATCATTTAAAAGTGCTAAACTAAGATTAATTCTATGCCAGGCAATTCACCAAAAATTCAGGTAAATAATTGATTCCAAAAATAATTTTGGAATTTAATTTTCTTCATATCTGAGTGCCTTTCAGAGGTTCTGACAACTATTTTAGCAACAATTCATATTTAATAACTAAGCAGAGAAAAATAATAAGCAAATATTTACTATTTTAATATATATAGCATTTATTAACATGGTCTAATAATGGTAAATTGTAACAAAAGTCAGTATCAAAATAGGCATTTAATTTTCCATTATCTTTAAAAAAACATAAAATCTAGTTGCTAATGGAATTAAGCATATATGCTAACTGATGGACCATACACTGAATATTTTCTATATGTTTGATTTATTCTTTGAAAGGAATGAAACAACAGACCTACCAGGAGAAGTCTTGCTTGCCACAGTCCTATAAACGACAAGTCACTTTACACTAGTCAAATATTCGACCTTATGACAAGTCTAAACATGAATAACCCAGCATTGGGCATAATTTTAATCATATCCTTTTTTCTTGGAATTTTTAATGTAATTTGTTTGGCACCTTTGTTTTTCCATCACAGAGCTTCAATAGACCTAACGATATGCAGACGCACACACTGATGAGCCTGACACCTAGCAATGATCGCTCTGGAAAGACATCTACCTCTTTGTGGAGGAAAAGCAGGATTAAGTATCAATTTATGGGAAGAGTTTGATTGAAATAGCCTCCTGAGTGATTAAAAGCTCAAAAATGTTATTATAAAAATCAGCCAAGCTTGCAGTTTATTTTTTTAAAAAATCCAAAAGGCTCTATGCTCGTTAGCTGTCTACCCCAGTGAAATGAACACATGATTAGGTGGCTTGCACCTGTCAGACGAGCAACAGTGATCTCCAGAGCCGATTATTCTGGGAAAGTGTTACACTAATTATATTAAAGAAAAAAAAAAAAAAAAAGAGCAAACAGGGTACAACCATCTCTGATAACACTGCTGCCATTAGAAGTGTTGCATATATTTACAACGTATTCAAGGTTCTACGTTCGGAGCATCATGCTTAGGAAATGGGTAATGGTAGGCTGCCCTTAATACTAAAATACTCAAGCAGAGCTCCTTTCGGAATATTAAGAAATCACACCTATTAGTTTCCAAACTCATACAAAATCGTCACAAGAATACATTCACAAAACTATAGTTCTCCACCTTCTCATTCTCTGCCTCTTGTGCCAGAATACCTGAGGCATCTGGGACACTTGGCAGTAATCCTCAAAGGGAGTCACAGTTTCTAGAGGGGTGAATCGGGATCTGGTGTTAGATGGAAATGATTTCATCCCACTCCTGCTGCTTCCTTCCCAGCAGAGGGCCAGACATTTATAGTACATTCCTGACCTTTCTGCCCCCTCTCCCTTCCCTCCCCTGGAGAACCACTTGATTGGTGAATTGGGGAAAAAAGAAATGTTGGATATGCATAATTATGCTCTTTCTTCTTGGGAGAGAATGGTTTGTAGAGAGTGAATATTCTCTGCTCCTTCATGAGACAGAGTTTATTTTTTTTAATTTTTTTTAAAGATTTTATTCATTTGTCAGAGAGAGAGAGAGAGAGAGATTGAGAGCACACATGCAGGGGGAGCAGCAGACAGAGGGAGATGCAGGCTCCCTGCTGTGCAGGGAGCCCGATGCGGGGCTCAATCCCAGGACCCTGGGATCATGACCTGAGATGAAGGCAGATGCTTAAGGACTGAGCCACCCAGGCATCCCCATGAGACAGATTTTAAAGGGGTCTGTGTCCCCACAGATTTTAAGGGGGCCTGTAGTGACCAAACCAACCAAACAAAAACAACACAGCTGAATTGGCAAAATCTGTCTACTTTGCTATTTGCTTTTAGGAAGACCATTTGCCAGTAAATATAAACCATATCCTGCAATGTCAACATTATGACTCATAAGGGTGGGTATTTTTTTAATCCCAAACTCTTGAACTCTTTTATTTCTCAAATGATTTATAATCTGGGCAAGAAATAGGGGTGTTAAGTATTAGGCATACCAATATCCCAGTATCTGGGAACTAACTCAAAAAATCCTCCCATGTGGATTCTAATACACTGCCCTGAGAGCAACTCCCTAACTCTCCCTGAGAATCACTTCTTTAAATGAATTCTTAGGGGTGCCTGGGTGGCTCATTCGTTAAGCGTCTGCCTTCAGCTCAGGTCATTATCCCAGGGTCCTGGGATGGAGCCCTGCGTCGGGCTCCCTGCTCTGCGGGGGAGTCTGCTTCTCCCTCTCCCACTCCCCCTGCTTGTGTTCCCTCTCTTGCTGTGTCTCTCTCTGTCAAATAAATAAATAAAAATAAATGAATTCTTAAATTATCTCTTAGTAGGTATTCCCACTACTTTTTAAAATCACAATTTATTACTAGTCACCTCACTTTTTTGTTCAAAAGAGTGATTTAAAAAAAAAGAAAATATTATTATCTATCCAACAATCTAGAAGGATAAGATAAGCAAAGGTTCTCAATTTGGAAGAAGTCACATTTTCAGGTCACTTCTCTGGGCTTAGAAATATGGACGTGTCTGGTATGGGCAAGTCTATATCAAAAAAATGAAAGCAATATATGGTGAAGTCCAAAGTCAAGATAATTCAAAATAAATGACTGATATTTTTTTTGTTTGGAAAGAACTCAATGCAAATGACTTGATTTATTCATTTTATAAATACATATTAGAAATTTACAATACACCACGTCCACTTGAGTTTTCTCAAATGTGCTTCCTTCAGAAATATAACAATGATTCTAAGAAGTTTTACAAAAATATATAATGTTTGAAAACAGTACCTTGACTGAATCAGATGAGATTTTTTCCGAAAAAAGTGTATTTTCCAATCCTTTACAGAGTTCTTTTGGAAATTCATCAATACAAGAGGAAGAATACAGCTGTAAAAATCTTTTAAGGAAAAAATGCATTTCTTTTTGGCGCAAAATCAGCCCAGAGTTGAAAAGGGACGTGAGAAGTGTATCATCTGGCAATGAAATTCCAGATCCTGGCTTTGGAGATGCTTAGGGAAGAAAAATATGTTACTTTAGAGTCATGTTAGATAACAGAATAGTCTCAGTATTGTTGGTATTTGCTCATTAGCTGCTCTCCCTGTAAATCACACACCTCAGCTAGTGGCTGCCAGTGTAATTCCTCTCTTCTTAAGCTTATTCACTAATGGAACTGCTTCCTGCCACAGGAATGAAGAAAATTTCAGAAGGGTGTGAGGATATTGCTTTAGGTTCTAATTCTTGACAATGCAAAATATTCTATGTAGTCATCTTATTTGGGACTTACCCCGACAAAGATCTTAAAGCAAGAACTTAGGTGCAGGTCATTTATTTGAAAAGTGATCTCAAGGAGCATAAGTGAGAGAACGAACAAAGTGTGATGGAGAGAAGAGCCAACAGAGTGAGTTAATGGATGGGCTGTAGCTCTGGACAATCAGGGCTCAGTCCTGCTGAGGACCTTCTGAAAAATAACATGTAGAACTGTCTGGGACTGAGAAGCTGGAATGTTTTCTACCAGTTTCCTACCTCATAAGTATGTGTGGAATCCCTGGCACTTTGGGCTGTCCTGACAGGGCTGAGCAAGTCTCAGTAGTTTCAGGAGGAGCCCAGGGCAGAAAAGCAGTAAAATGTGGGCACGTGACATGGCAGGTGCCAGCAGGTGAATTCAAAGGTGAGCTGAGTTGACATGGGGCAGGCCCTGCCAGAGTATGCTGTACCGGCTCACGTTCGCATCCTTTGCTATCGAACTTCTTTTATTCTTGCCCTTCTCATGATGTACCTTTTATACCTGACACCTCTCTGAATGCTTGTCTATCCCACGATAACTCCTGATAACCCTGCTTAGTCACTCACTCTGTGACTCAGCCTATTTACCCTGCTGGCTTCTCCACCACTGGGCCCTGACATGGGTCAAACTGTCTTTTCCGACTATTTGCACTGATGAACAAAACAAAATCACCAATTTCATGGGCACAGATAAAATACAACATACATTGTCACAAACACAAGAGGGACTAACACGAAGCAGATTATACCAGTTTTTCTGGATGTTCTTAGACGGCATTGATGATACAACAAAAATTAAACAAAACAAAACAACTCAATGGAGTTACATATCTTATCTGAAGTCATGTATTTGTCCTCTTACATACTGAATACTGGAACATTCTCTCCTTAAAGTCAAAATTTCATCCTGTTCATTTTATAAGCTGTCACATTGTGATCACTCTGATTCTTAACTGTTTTGAGCCATGGGCCACTTTGGCAGTCTTGGGAAGCCTCTGGATGCATCCTTACAATAACATTTTTAAATACGTGAAATAAAATATATATAATATCAGAGGAAGTCAGACTTGTTGAAATACTATTCCACCCAAAGATCTGTGTATCTCAGGTTAAGAGCCCCTACAATTTTCATATTCTGATAAGAGTTCACTCCAAAAGATATCAATAGTATTTTAAAATTCCAAATAAGAAACATGACTTAACAAGAACTGGAAAAGAATGTGTTTTTCTTAACACATCAAAAACCTACCTAGCAGTTTGCTCATATTATTAATCCTTTGCAGATGAATATAGTAGCGCAAGAGAAGAATCCACGTAATATCCACTTTGGTCTGAGGTTTTTTTCTAGCATCTCTGTTGCCACACACTCCGTCAGTTTGATAAGAGCATGTGTTGCCAGTGGGGAAGACCACTTGGTAGTTATCTAAAAGTAAAAAAATAATAATAACAGTAAGTGAAAAAAAGTTTGTAAGACAAATATTATGCTTTCCTTGAAAAATAACCACATGAGAAAAAAAAAAAAGCACAACCCATAAAGGAAAGACTGACACATGGCACTACATTTGATTAAAAAAAAAAACAGTTTTGTATCACAAAAGACACCAAAGTTAAAAGACAAACCACTGACTGAGAAAAAATATTTAGAACACATATGAATGGTTTTTCTTGAATATGTATAACACCTTGCACCAATCAATAAAGAAAAATTCAGAGTCCAACAGAAAAGTGGGCAAAGAATTTCAACAGTCAACTCATAGAAAAGAAGACCCAAAAGCCAAAATTTTAGGGTCACTAAAAATCAGAAAAATGCAGATTAAAATGAAATACCATTTCCCATCCCTCAGTAATTGATAGATACTAAGATCTGAAAATAATAAATAGTGATAATAATGTGAGGAAACTGGTATCTTCATAAACTACTTGTGAGAGCAACTTCTTTGGAAAGCAATTTGGCAGGATTTTATACAATTAAAAATGCAGATACTCATATAAGTGGTATATGTGTACGAGGACTCTTGTGGAAGACATTCATGACACCATTGTTGTAATATCAAAAAAAATGGAAACTTAGAAAAATAAACAGAAGTCTATTCATTTGATGGCATGCAAAATGAATTAATTAGATCTATAACGCAGAAAGTATATAGTGTAATGTCAGTTCAAATTCCAGATGCACTTCTCACAGATGTGTGACCTTGAACCTCTCTGCACCGTAGGTCTCTCTGGGCTTTTGACTTCTTGGGTTTTAATTTTCTTATCTTTAAAATGAGCATGGTAAGATCCTGGATAGATCATGACAACATATACCAAGTTACAAGCAGATTCCTGATGATACATAGAATAACCTACCATTTGTATAAATTTGAAAAAAACTCAGTGTAATATTTTGTATTATTTATGTGCGCGCGCACACACACACACACACACAAATATACAGTATTTTATTAGGATAATGGCTGCCTCTGGGAAGGAAAAGAAGAAAGATGAATAGAATCTTTTATGGTTAATGATCTATGTATGTTTTCTTGAATAATAAGATGAATCCCCATGCTCTTACCAACCAGTTTAGCAAACAGAATATTCCCAGTACTTTTAGAATACTGTGCAAACCTCTCCCTAATCCCATTTCCTTCCTCCTTTCCTTCCTTCCTTCTTTCTCTTTTTTTTTTTTCCTATCTTACATACTTTTTTCTTTGTAACCTTTGTGTGCTGAGGTACATTTGCTAGTCACTTACTTTAAAAAGTTCACCAAGGTGCGCCTGGGTGGCTCAGTCGTTAAGCGTCTGCCTTCGGCTCAGGTCAGGTCATGATCCCAGGGTCCTGGGATCAAGCCCCACATTGGGCTCCCTGCTCCGCGGGAAGCCTGCTTCTCCCTCTCCCACTCCCCCTGCTTGTGTTCCCTCTCTCGCTGTCTCTCTCTGTCAAATAAATAAATAAAATCTTAAAAATAAAAAAATAAAAAATAAATAAAAATTTAAAAGTTCACCAAAAGAAAACCAGTTGAGTCCTTATAAGGATCTCATGCTTGACTGATTGTTTAGCTAAATATATGATTTTGGTTGAAACTCATTTTTCCTTAAAACTTTAAAAGCTTTATTCTACTGCTTTCTAGTATCCATCCTTGCTGGGGAGAAGCCAGATGCTGGTCAAATACTCATTCCTGTGTTTGACCATCTTCCCTACTCTATAATGTTTTTAATGAACTCCTCATTATTTGTGGTGACTAAAAATTTCATGCTGCATCTAGGCCTAGGTCTTTTTCATTCATTCTGCTTGTTATGTAGTAGGCCTTTTCAATGTGAACACTCATCTCTCCTTGTGGTCTTGCAAAATATTCTTATATTTATTTCCCTGATGAGATAAATATAAGAACATATTGATTCTCTCTCTCTTTTGCTCTCTTTCTGCCTTTCCCTCTCCCTTTCTCTCTCACTCCACATATTTGGGCACTTGATTTATAACAGATGTGACACTGCAATGTTGTGAAGAAGGTTGGTCTTTTTAATACATGGTTCTGGGTTAATTGTATATCATACGGAAAAAATTAATCTTGACTTCAGCCTCACACCATATACAAGAATAGATTCTAGGTGAATTGTAGATCTAAATGTGAAAAGTAAAAAAAAAAAAAAAAAAGATGGTAAAGATAAGAGGGTATCTTTATGACTTTTGCATAGAAAAAGATTTCTAAAACTTAACACAAAATGCATACACCATAAAAGAAAAGATTTATAAATTGGACAACATTAAAATTATAAACTTTGTATAATCAAAAGTACCACTAGCAGAATGGGGGTAAAATATATTTGCAACACATATACTCTATAAAATGGTCATATCCAGAATATTGAAAGAATCTCTCCATATTTCTAAGAAAAATACAGAAAACTCCCAAGAAAACTGGGCATGATTCTTGAATAAGGAGTTCCCAAAAAAGACTAAACAAAAGCCAATACTATATATAACAGTATCCTACCTTTTTAGTCATCAAGGTAAAATTTAAATTCAAACCCCTTTGGAGAACTTCTAAGTTGAAAATATATATACCTATGACCCAGCAATTCTATTCCTTGGTATATACATAAAAATGTGTACATCTGTACACAAAAATGTCATATACAAGTGTATTCATAGAAGCATCATTCCCGATAACCCCCAAATATTTATCAACAATAGAATGGATAAGAAATTGTTATTATATCCATCAAAGAATGAACTACACAAACATAGTGTTGAACAAAAGAAGACAGATACAAAAGAATACAGACTATATAATTTCACTTACACAAAAATCAAAAGCTGACAAAACTAATCCAGGTGTTAGAAATCAGAAAGCAGGGCCATTAATTAGGATGTGTTGACTAACCTTACTGTGGTAATTATTCTGCAATGTATACATATATAAATCATTACATTGTACACCTTACACTTACACATTGTTTTATGTCAATTATATCTCAATAAAGCTGGGAAAAAGAGGGGGTTGGTAGGCAGCAGAAGGGGGTATGATGTAGACTTGTAGGGTACTAGATTTGTTCTAGTTTTGACCCATGATGGTTATATGGGCATTTCCTTTATGATATTGAATGAAACTGTATTTTCATGATTTGTGTGATTTTCCATATTTATGTTATAATACGGTAAAATATTTTTGTGGTGACTTCCAGCAAAGGTGTCCATATAGTATTGGCATGTCCTCTTCTCCTGGAAATCATCCCAAAACAACACAAAAAACAAGTGACAAAAACCCAAATACTATTTTCAATAAATCAGGAAAGAACTAAAACCCCAAACCACAAGATGCATGGCATTGTGCCCAAAGTAGTTGTCACCAGGTAGAGGATACAAAGGAGGCAGAGGACAATACTCAGATGTAAATCTCAGAAAGAAAGAGCAATGGTGAACTGCACATTTTTAAAACAGTATTATGGGTGCCAGTTAAGTTGAGGCATCTTAAGACCAATTGTTCAGAGTTTAAAGAAAAAGAAATACATATACATTTTGAACGTGTATGTGATGAGCTCTTTAAAGCCAAAAAAAAGAAAAAAATACTCTTTGTTACAGCTTTTCAAACTCCAAATGAAAAAGTCAGTGAAGTATCATATAGAGTAGGTTATCATATTGTGTTGGCTAGAGAAATGCACACAAAAGCCTAGAAACTAATAAGTTGACATCAATGAATACATATCCTGAAGTCTAAGACCTCAATGTCCTGTTTGCAATAACTTGCACTGGTTGAAAAATCAGTAAACAAAATTGTAACACTTTCCAATAATAAAATAACTTGTTGAATTCAAGATGTAGCTGCAAACATGAAGACTCAGTAACACATCTGCAGAGTTGTACTTTTGCCTTACAAATGCTCACATCTACAGACATTGTTGGTCATGCAGTTTTGCTTGGATTTGTCGAATAGTATCAGCACCAACTATTGAAAGAAGATCTCCTTGTCTGTGAATGATTAGCAAGAATGCAAGTGAAATATGCAAAATGTTGAATAATCTTTCTGAATTCAGTGGTTTATCCTGGAATAAGTATGTTGACATGTGCACTGATGGTGCAAAAGGAATGATAAATAAAACTGTGGTGCTTCGCATGAACCTAAGAAGGCAGCGACATCAAACTACTAGTAGTTCCTGAGATTAAGAATTCCTCATATCAGTGAGGTCATATGATACATGTCTTTCTCTGATTGACTTATTTTGCTCAGCATAATACCCTGTAGTTCCATCCACGTCATTGCAAATGGTAAGATTTCATTCTTTTTGATGGCTGCATAATATTCCATTGTATATATATACCACATCTTCTTTATCCATTTATCTGTCGATGGACATCTAGACTCTTTCCATAGTTTGGCTATTGTGGGCATTGCTGCTATAAACATCAGGGTGCATGTATCCCTTTGGATCCCTACCTTTGTATCTTTGGGGTAAATACCCAGTAGTGCAGTTGCTGGGTCGTATGGTAGCTCTATTTTCAACTTTTTGAGGAACCTCCATACTGTTTTCCAGAGTGTGCTGGAGTGGTGGGGGGTGGGAGGCATGGGTGGCTGGGTGATAGACATTTGGGAGGGTATGTGCTATGGTGAGCGCTGTGAATTGTGTAAGACTATTGAATCACAGACCTGTACCTCTGAAACAAATAATACATTATATGTTAAAAAAAAGAAGAAGGTAGTAGGAAGGGAAAAATGAAGGGGGGGAAATTGGAGGGGAGACAAACCATGAGAGACTATGGACTCTGAGAAACAAACTGAGGGTTCTAGAGGGGAGAGGGGCGGGGGGACGGGTTAGCCTGGTGATGGGTATTAAAGAGGGCATGTATTGAATGGAGCACTGGGTGTTATACACAAACAATGAATCATGGAACACCACATCAAAAACTAATGATGTAATGTATGGTGATTAACATAACATAATAAAAAAAAGCTGCTAGTAGTTCTTGCGTTCTTCACTGCCATGCACTCATAGTAAAATGAATTAACTAAAATGCTAGTTTCACTTAAGAATGTCCCTGATAAAGCAGCAAAATTAAAGTTATTAACTACTGACCCTCAAGTACACCTTTTTTCATAATTTGTGTGACGAAATGGGAAGAACACATAAAATGTTTCTACTCAGCCATCAAAAAGAATGTTATCTTGCCATTTGCAATGACGTGGGTGGAACCAGAGGGTATTATGCTAAGCGGAATAAGTCAGTCAAAGTCAAATATCACATGATTTCCCTCATATGTGGAATTTAAGAAAGAAGGAAAAATAAAATAAGATAAAAACAGAGAGGGAGGCAAACCATAAGAGACTCTTAACTATTGAGAACAAACTGAGGGTTGCTGAAGGGGAGGTGGAGGAGGAAGGAGGGATGGCTTAAATGGGTGATGGGCATTAAGGAGGGCACTTGTTGTGATGAGCACTGGGTGTTTACAAGTGATCAATCACTACATTCTACTCCTGAAACCAATACTACTATATGTTAACTGACTTGAATTTAAATTAAAAAAAAATTCTGCTGTATCCTGAAATATACAATGGCTGTCTTAAGGAAAAGCACTTCTGTGATTAAGTTGCAAATGGAATGCCCTACTCCCCGCACCCCCTCCGGCCCCCCCACCATGGAACACCATTTTTACATAAAAGAACAACTGAGAAGACAAACTAAGTGTTTTCGTACTTAGATGTGTGGCAAACACCTTCCATAAAGTAGTAGGCCCTCAGGAAAATAACAGACAGTATTTACTGTCAATGATAAAATTCAAATTTTTAAGTAAAAACTTAGAATTTCGGAAAATTTGTATATGCCACCATGGGCTTCCCAATACTTTCTGATAAGAATGGTGGTGGTATTTTTAAAATTTGATTTTTTAAAAACTGTCCAGTGAATTGTACAGACATTCGGAAGTCCTGCATAACCCAGGGAGTCACTATTTTCCAAGTATCTTGTGCATGATATTACAAAGTCATGCATGAGTAAAAGATCCATTCAGACTGAAAGATTAATGAATTTTAATGTAACACAGTACAAAAAGTTCAATGATATTGTTTCATAGTCTACACTGGAACTAACCTTTAAGAAACTACCACTTACCTCGGTGTTGGTTTGGTACCAAAGAAGAATGTCCACAATTATCTGAAAAGGCTCTTAAAATAGTCCTCCACCTTCTATCTACAGATCTGTGTGAAGCTGGATTTTCTTCACATATTTCAACCACAACATTATGCTCTAACAGGCTGACTGCACAAGTGGGTGTGAGTCCAGTTCTTTCATTAAGCCAGACATTAGAGAGATTTTTAATGTTATTTATGCTAACTTCTAATGGATTTATTACTGTTCTTTTAAAATTAATTAATAAACTTTAATTTTAATTTCTAATGTAACCTATTTCTTCTATAATGATAGATTTGCCTAATTTTTTATATAATGTATTTTGGAGTAAATTTGGGTAAATTATATTTTTCTCCAAAATTATACATTTTACAAAGTTTTTAAAATTTATTTGCTTCAAATTAAACAGAAAAAAACTCAAATAATTTAATTTCTCTATATCAGTGATTACCTTCCTCTTAGCATTTATCCTTTTTCTACTGTAATTAATTTTCCTAAATAAGTTGGCTAATAGTTTGTTTTTTCCCCTGAAATTACCTCATTTTATTGTTTTTGTTTCCTAGTTTATTATGTACGTATTGTAAAATGATACAAAATAATGCCAAACATACCTTTCATGTCAACTAATTTAAATTAGCTAAAGTTGCCTACTACCAAAAAGAAAAATATTATCAAGTTTTAAAACAAAGAAAATCCAATTCTGTGTTCTATTTAAGAGGTATATTTAAAATCAGATGATTTAGAAAGGTTGACAATAAAAGAATGGGCAAATGTGTACTAGGACAATGTAAACCAAAAAAAAAAAAAAAAAAAGCAATATTTGTGAACCTATTATCATATAAGCTAGCATTCTGGCCAAAACAGATTCTCCCCTAAAGCCTCCAGAGGGATGTATTTCTGCCCACACCTTAATTTTAGCCCAGTGAGACCCACTTTAGACTTCTGACCTCCTGAACTGGAAGATACACTTTGTGTTGTTTTAAGCCACTAAATTGTGGTTGTTTCTTATAGCAGGAATAGGACAACAATACAGTGACAACACCAATTGCCTCTGCAGAGGACTCAGTTATTTTCAGAGAAGATAGAAGGAAGACTTTCTCTCCATGACCTTTGATGTCTCTTGAGTTTTTATTTACTTATTTTTATTTTTTAAGGAGTTTATTTATTTATTTGAGAGAGAGTAGAGAGAGAGAGCGTGGGGGAGGGAGAGAGAGAGAGAATCTGAAGCAGACTCTGCGCTCAGCGCAGAGCCCGATATGGGGCTTAATCCCACGACCCTGAGATCATGACCTGAGCCAAAATCAAGAGTCAGGCGCTTAATCAACCGAGGCACCCAGGCACCCCTTTGGAGTTTTGCTTCTTGAGAATAAATTACCTGTGTAAAGAAACTGAACGAAATTAAAAGAAAAAAAAGGAGCCTCTGTACATATTTGACCAATGTCGTCTGGTCTTTAACGTCATGAGAAAATTAATACCAGTTCAATTTTTTCTTCTTTATAGAAAGGCCACTTTTTGTGATTGAATGCTTACAATTATTTTCTTTGTCTTTATAATCCAAAAGTGATGCCAGAATTTGTCCAGGTATAATCTGCACTATACGTTTATCTTCAGAACTTTTGTGGGAGGCATATCCCATTGCCACGGTTTCCCTCCAGCCACAGCCATTGCTGCATGGGCTTCACTGGTTCTGGGCCAGTATTTATGCTAATTTCCCTGCATTTTTCCAGTGGTGGGAATTCCAACCTTACCATCTCAGATGGGGTTCTGACTTCTCCCAAGTGACTCATTTTGGGCCCTGACTGGGCACTTGGCATGTTTCTCTGCATCTACTCAAGCCAGTGGGCAACGTGTTTCTAGTCCTCAATTTGTAGACAAGTCCACTCTGAACCTCAGTTCTATGTAGTTAGCTGGGTTCTGACCTTCCCTACCTGCGGGGCCCTCCTTCCAGATTCCCTCTTTGTCCAGCCATTCAAAGTCCCAGCCCCAGCTGTTCCCTCTCCAATGAGGTCCTCACCTTCACCCCTTGCTTATAATCACTCATTTTACTTTGGTAACTTAAGATTTTCTTTTCCTGATTTCATGCTCAACTATAAATTAAAACAATTTTGGTTCCTGTTTTACCCAATCTTGTTACATGTTTGGATTGGGGAGGGCAAAAGCATCTTTCATGTCAGCTCAATTCAAAAGGGTGATGCATTAGTTCTGCACTTTGATTTCCTGGTAATACTTTATCACACCCAACACAGTGATCAAGGGCACAGCTTTTAGAATTGGATAGATCAGGGTTTGTATCAGCAGTAGAAAATTATCCTAGTTACATAACCTCTCTGAGGACTTTTCTTCATTTACTATACGTGCATAATGACACGCTCATGGAATTTTCCCAAAGTTATCCTTTATCATTTATCACATAAGAAAGCACTAGCACATCGCCCCAGAAGCCACTAGTCCCACAATTATCTAGCACTTGCTGCATTATGGCTTTCTATGGTTGTGTCAGTCTTTGACTGTTTGGGTACTGCTGAGGGTTCCAAACAATTTTGTTCCATTTTCTTTGGTTCCCTGCAGTGTCAGTCTTCCTCTGCGTCTTCAAGATAGCATTCCATTGCATCTGTTACTTCTTATTTTTCATCGTTGATGCTGTCTAGAATAAAGAATCTCTCCATACCTAGTGTCTGATAATAGAAGGTGGAGAATGTATGACTGTTCCTTCTCAGATTTAAGTGATCAAAGTGTAGAGCTCTCCGTAAAATTTCTAGAATCTTGCAGGTGTTGGACCAGAACAGCTCTGCTTCACTGAGGATGGTTCTCATCATACCCCAATTGTCTCAACTGCTTATACTCTGAACTGATACAGAGCATGTGCACACACATGCACATGCACATACACACAAACACACATCACTGCTATGAGCATAAATTATTTATCTCCATTTTCATCTGTAAGTTGTGTAATGGTTTGGAATTTGAGGATGTAATGTATTCCCCTAGCTCCCCACCTATAGACAATTGTGTCTCAAAGGAATAGAAGAAATCAACATAATAGTAGAGGAATGACATCCCAGTTTTTAGCTGGTATTGACCCCATGTCTCTAAACCAGGGGCAAGGCAGTAAGGAAAGAATAAAACATATTTTTACAGGCTGGAAGGTTTTCTCTCTTTCAAGAGGCAGAGCATATATTAAAGGTCAGTTGTGATCCTTAGTTCTGCTCTACAGATCTCTTTTTATATTCTGACAATAGGTTCACCAACATTAGTTTTTAGCATGACACATTTATGTTTTTCTATATACAAAGTGTATGTAGTTGTGAGAGGTTGCATCCAGGACAACTAATCTTAAATGTTGCTCTTAATTCAAAGTGTCTTGTAGAATTTAACAATTTTTATACTAGCTGAATTTTTATACTAAAGCCCCAAGAAAATCAAGACAAAAAGATAAGCATATTTTAATACAGGTAGGGTCAAAGTAGGCATCTAATAAATGTTTTTTGCACTGAATCTAAATATGTTCCTATATTGACAGTACCATCATTTCAGGGTGTCTATTCCCATAAGACGTTGGAGAGGAAACCTCAATAAATCGGATGAGTTGAATCACTCAATTACCTTATTGTCCTACAGATATCATACAGTAGCTCTCTGGTACACATATGCATGACTAATCTATTCTGTCATCATGCTTCTCTGATCATCAACACTCTGTTGGGAAAATGTGCTTTCTCTCCACTCTGCTACCCATGACTCTGGTCTATTTACACCTGCCCTGCAATATACTTCTTCCAGAAGAAAATGTTCTTAATTAACCCACATGCCCATCCTGCCTGCGTCTAGCTTTAGTTTACTCTGCCTCCATTGTCTTCTTAAAAGATGCATTTATATAATTTCAAGGTGTATGCCTGTTCTGATTGTCAGTGACTGGAAGCTCATGGAAGACAAGCCCCACTTTATTGATGTGTTCCATGACTCCTCCTTCCCTCAGGACATAAATATCTGGTACAGGGCTCTGCACACAGTAACAATGACTATCGATCACCACCTCATGTACAGATCAATGCTAGTGAAGGTGAGATTACTGAGGAAGTTTTCTCCTGGATGCTAGTTTATGCTAATGTAAGGAAAATCAAACAAGTTTTATTTGCTGCTGTTACCCTTTAGCAATTCCTTATAATGTGAACCTCATTGCCATCTGGGTATTTGTAGCAGTCAGGAGGGAACCTGACTACCATAGTAAGGGAAATCACCAACATGAATTAATTATCAGTCTGCTAGGAAAATACTGGAGGGCAAAACTATTATCCTTAAAGCAAGGCAAAATGCAAAATAGATTGGACTTCAAAATTCAGTCATTTCAGGGGCACCTGGGTGGCTCAGTCGTTAAGCATCTGCCTTCGGCTCAGGTCATGATCCCAGGGTCCTGGGATCGAGCCCTGCATCGGGCTCCCTGCTCCGTGGGAAGCCTGCTTCTCCCTCTCCCACTCCCCCTGCTTGTGTTCCCTCTCTCGCTGTGTCTCTCTCTGTCAGATAAATAAATAAAATCTTTAAAAAAAAAATTCGGTCATTTCAAATTAGTATTATGGTAAAACAGTAAAGGAGTGCTAATGGTACAAAATAGAAACTAAAAATTGGAATATGCTATGAAAACCACTGAAATAGGCAAAGAAAGCATATACTGTAGCATTAAGCATAGCTAAGATGAAATCTACCTGCTCAACTGGATCAACTAAGATCATTTGGATAGGGGATGCTGTTCCTCACAGCATGTGCCCATGGGTGACAACATTAGTAGATCACTGGAACACCTTTTCCTGTCTTTCCATGCAGCGACTCAGAATTCTTCTTAGGTCGCTACTAGCCATAGATTGAACTTGTCATGTATGGTAGTCTGGATTATCATTCAGCAAACATTCATGCCCCTCTCCCTTTCTCTACAGGCAGAGTAGATTTCCGTTCCTCACTGATGTTGGACTTGGCCATCTGGTTTGCTATGATCAATGGGCTGTGGTGTGGAGAGAGGCCTTGAGTGTGCTTCTGTGATCTAGCATGGCCCCTTTGCTCTGGTGTACAGCATGAGAAGAGCATGCCCCAAATAGCCACGGCCTCTTCAGCCTGGGCTTCACAACAAATGTGCATGAACTACACCTGAACTCAACCTACAGAATGAAGCAGAATACATGAGACAAGTCAAATAATGAATTCTTGTTGTAAGCTACTAAGTTTTAGGGCTGTTTGGCATACAGCATAATTTTGGTAATAACTGGTTAATACAGCATTTTAGATGAAATTGATGAAGCAAAATTCTACCAGGCATTAAAACGATAAAACAAGAAAATGACACCTTGGCATAAAAAAACCCATCTAATGGTTTAACCTCGGGCAATCCATTTTTAGGCTGGAAAGGAAGAAAGCCAAGGAAGGGGACAGTTTCAGACACTAACCCTTTGGCTAAAGTTGACTTAACACTTCAGCAGACTAAGCTGCTGCCTACAGATATGTTCTCAGAGGCTTTAGGAAGAACACTCCCACCCCCACCAGGTTCAAGTACCACTCTTCATTCCCTTTGGCTCAATGCTTCACCTGGTGCCAAGGAAAATTAATTATGGTTATTACTGAAATGTCAATCTGAAGTAAGATTACTTCTTAGAACCCATCCAAGTGCTCAGGACATAAGAGCACTCAATAAATATTTTTCAAATGAATGAATGGACAAACACACAAATGAACATTAAATATGTTACTGCTCATCTGACTTAGAGGTTTAGATTATAGTTTACTAATTAACAAAGGAGTTCTAAATGAGAAAAAATAAATAGCAGTGAGGTCAAGTTTAAATTCTAACCTCTCACTCATTAATTCATTTAACAAATATGAATGCCTGTAATGTGCAAGTAATGTGTGATTTTCTGTGGTTGCAGCAGCAAACAAAATAAAGTCCCTACCCTCAGGAAGCTGATGATAGTTTAATGAGAGAAAGAGCTCAAATATGTACACCCGTGTGTGTGCACACACACATACACATACACACAAACACACACATTTAAAATATAAGAAAAAGCACAGAGAGCTACATGAGAGTACGAGAGCAAGTACACAGTTTAGAGGATCAGGAAAGGACCCACAAGTAAATATTTTCAAAGGCTTCATTTGACATCTGTGAACTGGAAAAGAAGCAGACAGAAGGGAAAACCATTTGTCACATAGCCCTGCATCTGAAATGGAGGAGCTGACTGAGTAACATGAACATACATACAAGGAAATGATGCCCCTTTGTTTTGGCAGCTCGGCCTTAAGAACCCTATCCTCTTCCTGAGGTTCCTCACACCACTATCCTCTCTAAGCTAAAACCCAACAGATCACCACAATTAAAACTTTGCCACTTGATTAGACATTATATATATCTGGTTTTTATAAAATGCCTAGACATTTCAAACATACCAAGCAAATAATCTGTGTATGAAGACAGAAGATCCACGGTGGCAAATTCTGGGATATTTGGTAATGCCCCTTGGCTAACTTTATCAGTTCTAGCATTCTTCTTTCCAATAAGCAGATTAATTTCCAACACAGCTTCACTGACCTAAAATTAATACATAATCAGAATCCATAAATGTAAGCTTTCTCATTCATAGATTATCCATTAGGTAAATAATGTGAGACAGTGAATTCATAAAATAATATTCAATATACATTGGAAGAAAAAAAAGATAATCTGGAAAACAACATGTGATCCCCAACATGTAGTATATATCATTGTCAAACAAATCATTACTGTTGACAATTTAATTAATGTATGAGCCACTTTAAATAGGCTCTCTCACCTAGCTACAACAGGTATTTGCCAAAATGTCAAAACATGCACATATGTATCTGCCAATACTCTCATTAAAGGAAAGCTGAAACAAACAAAGCCAGGTCTGGCTAATAAAGATTAAAAACATTATGTATATAAGGAGCATTTCTAATCTTCCCAAGAAACATCACCAGCATAAATCCGAAAGAATGTGAATTTTCCTTTCTGTCACAGAGATACATTGTACTGCCCTAACAGCTGGTGGTAGAGGTTACGGATAGGACAGTGAAGAGAAAGATTAAACAAAAATCACACCAACCTGGGCAGCAGCTCTTATCACAATCCAGGCCAGTGAACTGTACATTTCAAATTTATTTACTATTGGTTCTTTAATAGAACTATGCCTTCTGGTAGAAGCCTAAAAAATATAGTACATGCATTATGATAAAGATATCATGAAGTTCCATGATTAATTTTCTCATCCTCTGAAGATGACATTTCAGTGGAACACTATGTAGCCATTAAGAATAATAATATAAAAAAATAATAATGTATATGTATCTACTGACATGAAAAGATGCTCAAAGCATATTGGAGAAAGAAAAGTGGGAGTTACAAAATAGTATGCAAAGTATGATCCTATTTCTAAAAAGACATGTACACACATATACTCCCTGTATATACAAGCAGAGAAAGTTATTAACACCCATTATCCTGGGTTTTAAGGGTGATTATTTTTATCATCTTTTCTAATTTTTTATAATGAGTGTGTATTATTTGAATAACAATAAAATAAACACAAATGGCATTTTAAGGGAAGTATTTACTTAAAATGATATTTGCCATTTTAATAGAGGATTTATAAGTTGAATATATTGTGTGTAAGGAAGTCAGAGATAAGAACATTACTTAAGATTTTTGATAGGTATTTGCTATCATCTTTTCAACTAGGAAACTGTTAAAGGGACAATGTAATCATAAAGTTCCACAGAATAGCAAAAGTAACAATGAATGGAGATAATTTTTACTGTGTGTGTTCAGTTTTGTGTTTTGTGTGTGTTCAGTTTTTTAAACATAAGAAAGTCAATGCTACAAAAGTTAACAGAAACTCCACTAGTAACATAGTATCTGCCTGTTTTACATTTTTAAAGGTAACTAAAATAAGGGGCACCTGGGTGGCTCAGTCGTTAAGCATCTGCCTTCTGCTCAGGTCATGATCCCAGAGTCCTGGGATCGAGCCCCGCTTCGGGCTCCCTGCTCCGCGGGAAGCCGGCTTCTCCCTCTCCCACTCCCCCTACTTGTGTTCCCTCTCTCGCTGTCTCTCTCTGTGTCAAATAAATAAATAAATAAAATCTTTACAAAATAAAAAATTAAAAAAATAAAGATAACTAAAATAAGCATTAAGAGTCAATTCTTAAGATTTAACTAATCTGGAAAAAACTATTCAATTAGACTGCTTGGTTCTAATTTTTTGATGTTCATGTTTTGGCTAATTCTTTAATCTTCAACAAGACTGCAGAATAAAACAAACAATAACAAAAGATATCTTTCTTTTACTTCAATAACAAGGAAAAAGAAAGTCAATGAATAATGCTGATGCCAGAGCAAGGAATACAATGTGCAAATGTGGCCTGGCCTAGATCAAGTGCTAAGATTGGTTGGAAATAGATGAAACCCGGAGAAGTCTGCCTATGGAGAATCTAAGCAACACCGCCCTGTCCCAAGATATGAAGACCCACTTGGGTTCTGGGGTAGCCCTTGCCAACTTACTGGCTATGTAAGTCTGGGCAATTTACTTAAATTCTGGAAACAAGACTAACAGACATTAAATGAAGAATACATAATAACATTAAATAATTACAATGTAAGAACAATTAGTGACACAGACATTTAAAAAAGAAAGTTCATTTTGAATTGAGAGGGAGACTTTATTAAGAAGGTTGGACTTGAGTTCAAAATGGGAAAATGTGGACAGAGAAGAATATAAAGGGTATTTTTTTTAGATGGAGAAGGTGTTTAACACTGCGTTTATGAGATTCTAGCTCATGCAAACAAACAAGAAAAAGAGGAAAATGCATCTAGATTCAAAATGAAGAAGTAAAATTGTATTTGTTTGCAGAAGACATGGTCCTATATGTAGGAAATCCCAAGAAACACACATACACACACACCTCTAGAATTAATAAATGTGCATAACAAGATCACAGGACACAAAATTCAATATTCATAAATCCACTGTATTTCTATGTATCATCAATGAACAATCTGAAAATGAAATGAAGAAAATATTCCACTCACAATAGAGATAAGCTTAACAAAAATGTACAAAATTTGTACACTGAAAAGTAAAAAGCATTATTGAGAGAAATTAACATCTAAATAAATGAAGGGACAGTTCATATTCATGAATTGGAAAATTCAATATTGTTAAGATGGCTACTGTCCCCAAATTGATTTACAGATTTAACACAATCTCTACCAAAATTCTGTTAGTTTGCAGAAATTGACAAGCAGCTCCTAAAATGTATATGAAAATGCAAAGAACTCAAAGTAGCCAAAATGATTTTGGAAAGGAAGAACATAGTTGGAGGACAGGTACTTTCCAATTTCAAAACTTACTGAAAGCTACAATAACCAAGAGGGTGGATACTCCTATAAAGGTAGACTTATAGATCATGGAATAGGATTGAAAGTCTAGGAATAAACATTTAGATTTATGATAATTAATTTTTGACAATGGTGTGCCAAGGCAAGTCAATGAAGAAAAGACAGTCTCTTGAACAACTGGTACTGGGACAGCTGGATATCTATGTGCAGAAGAAGAATTTAGATCTTTATACACTTTACACAAATATTAATTCAAAATGGGGATCATACTTAAATGTAAAAGCTACAACTATAAAACTTCTAAAAGAAAACATAGAAGAAAAGCTTCAACACCTGGGGTTAGGCGAAGAATTCTTAGATATGCAACCAAAAGCACAATATATAAAAGAAGAAAAATGAAAAATTGGAATCATTAAAATTTAAAACTTTGTCTCCAAAGACACTATTAACAATATGAAAAGACAAGCCACCAACTGGAGGAAATATTTGCAAATCAAGTATCTGATAAAGGACTTGAATCTAGAATATACATTTTAAAAACTCCTGTGATAAAAAAAAAAAGACATCTTAGTTTAGGTTATGGGCAAAAGATCTGAATAAACATTTCCCCAAAGAAGATACAGAAATGATCAGTAAGTACATGAAAAGATCTCAATATAGACAGCTGGGAAATGCACACCAAAGCCACAGTGAGATACACTTCACTTCATAACCATTACGATGGCTACAATCAATAATATAGATAATAACAAGTGTTGGCTAGGCTGTGGAAAAACTGGAACTCTTATTCACTGGTACAGGCACTTTGGAAAACAATCTGACAGATCATCAAAAGGCTAAACATAGAGTTAACATATGATCCAGCAATTCCATTCTTAGATATACACCCAAGAGAACTGAAAACATATGTTCACTTAAAAACTTGTATATAAATGTTCAAAGCAGCGTTAATCAAAATATCCAAAAAGTGGAAACAATTCATATATCCATCAACTGTTGAATGGGCAAAGAAAATACTATATATCCAAAAAGGGGACTACTAGTCAGCAATAAAAAGGAACAAACAACTGTTACATGCTACAATATAGGCGAACCTCAAGAACATAACGCTAAGTGAAAGCAGTAGTCACAGAAGACTATATATCGTATGATTCCATTTATATGGAATTCCATTATATGAAATATCCAGAGAAGGCCAATCTATGGAGATAGAAAACAAATTAATGGTTGCTTGGGGCTAGGGACTGCAAATGGGCACTAGGGATCTTGCTGGAATAATGGGAATGTTCTAAAACCGGATGGTGATGCCAGCTCCACAGCTCTGTAAAGTTGCTAAACATCTGTGAACTGCACTCTTAAAACAGGTTAATTTCATGAATGTAAATTATACCTCAATAAATTATACCTCAATAAATCTATTTTTAGTATGTGTGCTTGCTAATCTCTTTCTTTGAACTATTTTCCTCCTGCTTGACTACTTGGAAAACTTCTAGTCCTTCTTCAAAATTCATCTCATCTGTAAAACTTTCTCCCAGCATTCCGCCAAAGCAAAATTAGTTCCCACTTTGCTCCACTTCCCTACTTTGACATATCTTGATTACAGTCCTCATTAGATTTTGATACAATTATTTCTCTCCCTTGCTCCTCTGTGCTTCTTAGAGAAAGAGAGTAACATGCCTGGCATACATTAGGCACTCAGTAAGTATTTGGTTAATGAATGAATACATGTTCATGAAATAGTCAATTCCATTTAGCTAAAAAAAATAATTATTGAATACCTACTATATACAAAATACTCTAGAAAGATAAAATGGGAATGTTTAGCCAAAGTCATATATTGGTAGAGAACAGTGCACCCCTCTTTTTGAGTACTTATTATGTGCCATGCCTATTATCTTGTTTAAATCTCCTACCTATTCTAAGAGGTCAGTATCCTCTCATCTCCATCTCACAGATGAGAAAACTAGGCTTAGAAAGGCCCCAATCACCCTGCTGGTATGTCATGAAGCTAGGATTCAAACCCAAACCAGTGCTCTGGTCAGTCTGCTCTGTGGATTCTCCATAAAAGTGAAGCAATAGTGCTTTCTTTTAAGAGTTTATAAAGCATTGTCTTTATTAGGACAAACTTCTAATGTGGTATTTCAAAGGTGTCTGGATAAATTCTTGTTTGTCTTTGGCTGTTTTCTATGCTCCTAGTAATTGTATGACTTGCTAAAATATTTCTATTATGTCACACAAAAAATAATGTGATATTGTATGGAATTATGCTATTTTTTTCATTCAAATTCTACCTTATTCAAGCTCTTAATTATAAATACTTCTCCAGTAAAGGCCAAAAAGGTGATATATTATTATCCTAGCATCCTATTAATTTGCATTGTTACCTGCCATGGAAACAAAGATTTTTGTTTTCTCTTACTAGAAATAAACATGTTTATCACACCAGAAAAAGTTTTCTATGTAATCGTCTTGATAAAAAAAAAATAATAATAGCTGCTATATCCACCTAAGTAGCTACCATATGAATAATTCAAATGACTGAAAACCTGTTTGCCTAAAGGTTTTAAATCAAGTCTATGTTGTCTCAAAAATTAAAGATTTGACACCGAAATTTTCTGAAAAAAATCTCTTGGTGGGTCAAAGGATTACTTAATTGGGATGAATTATAAAAAGCCTACTGAAATTTAAAAAGTAAAAACTAAACATTACTGGGCTCATATATCTCC
Source organism: Halichoerus grypus (assembly GCF_964656455.1). Lineage (NCBI taxonomy): Eukaryota > Metazoa > Chordata > Mammalia > Carnivora > Phocidae > Halichoerus > Halichoerus grypus. The sequence goes on along the minus strand of NC_135717.1, from coordinate 155,104,405 downwards.
AATGCACCCACATCCTGCCCACAGGATCTCCCTCAGTCTAGACCCCTGGAATTCAAGTGTGGCCCCCAGACCAGCAGCAACAGCATTTACCTGGAGCTCCTTAGCAATGCCAAACCTCAAGACCCCAAACCCAACTTACCAAATCAGATTCTGCATTTTCACAGGATCCCCAGAGATGCTTCTGCCCCTTAGTTTGGAAGCACTGCTCTAGACAGATGCATGATGCAGATGATAAGCCTCTGCAACTCTCCTCATCCAACAAATCCCACCTTGAACCTGATGTCTTCCCAACAGAATCATTCACAGTCCCACCACCCGACGTTCTTTCCTAATCCCCCATTTCACCACCTAAATCATCCCCCTTCCTTCTCTCCCCTCCCTCCCTCCCACCTTTCTTCTTCTCGCTTCTTCCTTTACTGGTTTATTGTCTGTCTGCCTCTACTAAAAAGGTAAGCTCCATGAGAACAAGGACGAAGTTTGTCTTAATCACTGTTTAATAACCTTCCAGAACATTGTCTGGGTCATAGTAGATGTTCAATAGGCATGTGATGAATAAATGAATGACTCTATCAAAAGGTGATCTGTTTGTACACCATATCAGGGATGAAAATCTTACTTGTCCATCTGCTTAACCAGTATATCATTTCTTGTAATTTCCTGATTAATATTAATACCTTAGAGTATTTACACACACCTACATTTCATGTATAACATTTTAACAGGTAAAAATGTCCACCTGAACTCTATTTCCAGAGCCTTATATAAAATATCCAAAGAAGTATCTAAACATGAGTGTGACTATAAAGTAATGAATTAATTTCTCCAAGTCATACAGGAAAATCAGTCTCATTAGTTCTATAGCACATTGTTACCAAAATAGCAAGTTCAAAGATAATTAACTTAAGATTTCTAATAAAATAGTTTATTACCTTAAGTGTTAATGGTGATATTGAAAGTTTGTTTTTTGGCTTCCTCATATGTAAAAATAACAGGGCCATTTCTAAGTAGGAGTCTCTTATCAACCTAAAATTATATAACATTGTACTTATTAAATAGCTTTACCATTCATAATCATTTTGCATCATTTTCCACAATTTCTGAGCTAATGAAAGGGAAAAATAGAAAAAACCAGTATCTGTCCCAAACTCACACCTTCTTTTCATAGCACTTTTGGCATAGACACCAGTACCTTCCTCCCTACTGAAATTGGAAGCTCTTGAAGAGACATTCTACCCTGTCCTGCGCTGGCAACACTCCATGACATGACTGCTCTGAAGCCCAGCATCAAGACCATTCTAGAATAGTCCAGCCCACAAGGCACTAAAGAAGTGAACGTCAGGGCTGAAGGAATCTGCCTTGCAAAGCAGATCTCTCTTTCTATCCTCCTACACTAATTAAAATAGAAAGAGACACACAGAGTTATGCAGAAAGCAGTGATTTGGTATGGGTTAGGTCTGTGTATTCGCTATCAAACCTGTCAGTTGAGGCCATTTAAATCAGTATAGTTTGCATCTAGTAGATGATCAATAAATGACAGCAATCATCATCATCACTCTTCTCATGGCTAAAATAGCCACAATAAAATTATATGAATGTATTATGCAAATATGTATTGTACGTAAGTTATAAATATAGGTATGCTTGTTCTCAAACTTAAGATGATTTTTATATAGAATTAAGTTGGCCAGCCCTGGTTCTGTTGACATAGTGAACATCCACATAAATCCTTTCTAGATAAAATTTCACATCCATGGGAGGCTGCTAGAATCCTGGGACAGACAGGAGATCGATGTGAGTAAAGACTAGAAGCAAATTCACAGTCCAGTATGCCACCGTGATAACTGCCATCATCAACCATCACTGTAAACAAGGCCTTGGGTCAGAGCCACGGTCAACAATCTTGAAAAGGAAGTCAGTAAACCTGTTGGACAATGGACCCCAGTGAATGAGTCCTGCGGTGGGAAGGGGGTCTCCCAGTCATCCCAGCCTTGAATGTTCAATGCACTACCAAAACATGGGGCTTAAATCAAAACATATACTGTTATAAAGATGGAAAGTTTTTTTTACCCTGAGTTTTGATCATTTCTCAAGCTTAGCTGTATAGCTTCAAATAAACTCTCAAGTTGTAAACTTGGAGATTTCTCTTCCATCAATATTTGACGTTCTATTTTGCCTGAAAGAATAAAAAAAAAATACACAAAAATGGTTTTTCCTTTTTCTATCATTTAGAACTTCAGAATAAATATTTCATGCTGGAACTTCAGAAAACTGGATGTTCTGTCCTTTTTGCCCATCTGTCTGTTGTTTTTGCTGTAAGGTCAGCTAATAGTGAAAGATCTTCTGCTTCCTTCCCTAGGAGTCTCCAGGCTCGCCCTGCCTTTAGTTAGCAACATTGAGTCAAAGCCTCCTTTGGGGGCTTCCAGACACAAATGTTCTTATCTTATTTTTCTATTTCCTTACTTTGTACTTTCCTTTCCTCTGTAGGGCTCATTCCCTTTGTCTACATCCATGTCCTCTTTCCTCTGTCTAGTATTGCAGATATCATAGAAAACATCGCTGTTAAAATAAATCCTAAAAAGTCAACAAACACTTGAAAACAATCACAAATGATCCAAATGCTTTAGGGCTCACCCAGCTCTCCGGCCTCATGGTGAGCCACAGCCTTCACTGGAATGGCACTTCTGTACCCAAAAGGGCAAGAAAGGGAAATCTTTTATCACTATGAAAATGATTCACAGTTTTCATGCAGCATGTGAATACGGCACAAAGCCTCCCAGTGTTAAGTTCACATCTAGGTACTATCATTTAGTAGCTGCTGACCTAGAGAAAGTTACTCAACCAGACTGTACCTCATTTTCCTCATCCGTCAACTAGGATTGCCATGCATATCCTGTAGAGCTGTTGTAAGAATCAGCAATGTGAGATGTTAAATACTGGCTACTACAGTGCCTTGCATCTAGTAGATGATCAATAAATGACAGCAATCATCATCATCACTCTTCTCATGGCTAAAATAGCCACAATAAAATTATATGAATGGATTATGCAAATATGTATTGTACATAAGTTATAAATATAGGTATGCTATAGCCACTTGATTTAAGTGGGTTTGTATCTTTTATAGAAATTAACTAAAATGCCTAGCTAAAGAATGAAATCATGCATAAAAAATGTCTTCCAAGCATTATTGAAGAAACATTATTTATAGCTAATTGGCCAATGATGACATTTTTGAGTCAAACATGAAATTTTGCATAAGGAGGGTCAATTATAATCATAAAAGAAACTAAGAAGTAGCACTTTCTCTCCCTTTCTTGATATAAACTTAAAATAAGCAATGTTCTCTTTATCCCAAACTAAGTCTGGCAGAAGTACCAATGTCTTTGCATCACTAGGCCCTTTGTAAAATCTGTTCTTTTTATAGTCACTGACCAGGTTTTCAAGAAGTCTATTGTTAATAGGAAAAAAAAAAAAATTCCACAAACTTTATCATAGTTCTGACCCCAAGTACATCTTACCTTTCTGAAAAAGAATTTCAGCTTCCACCTCATGTTCTTCTGTTGCTGATACCTGACAGAGCTTCAGTGCTATTTCAAAAAGATGAAGGGCAGGGAACCACTTCGAGGGATCCTTCTTTTTACTGGTATAATATACTTGCTTGGCCATTGTATGTCCTACAAGGAATAGGTTGTTCATAACAAGCCTCCAAGTTACCAGACCTCTCTCACCACCAGTTCTATTAAGAACTCTGGTAGTCTTTACTTTTTAGTATCTAAGAAATATTTTCTTAAAACTCAATACCCAAATATTTCAATGAACTATAACAGTAGCCCTTTGCAACTTTATCTTTGATAAATTTTGGCATTTTCTCATTTTTAAAATGAAGGATAATTTCTCCAGTCTCTTTCAGTTCTAAAATTTCATTATGTTCTACAAAACAACTGTGTTCCTAAGGTGAGGTTGTTAGCAGGGAAACATCTGGAAGTTTTATGAAGTTTTATATTGTTCCCAATAAAAATTTGCATGTATTAATAGGCAGTAATTTTGTTTCTATTCAGCTCTATTGGAGGTTGCTTGCTATGCATATTTTGTCATTGCAACTAGATGGAAAAAGCCATTTGGATAAGGGCCATGTGCTGTACTTCTCGTGTGGTCCCATCATCACTTAACATAACGAAGGGCTGCTGTATTCTTGAAGAGGCATTAGATTTAATCTGCATGCCCTCACAGACAGACAGACAGACAGATATCTATTTAGCATGTATTTTCCAATGCTGGATAAAATGGGAGGCACTGGAAAAAAAAATGAGAAAAGAGAAAAATAAGAGCTCAGGTTTATTAAGTGCTTTCTACAATCCAGGTACCCTCCCAAGGACTTAAGTATCTTCTCATGTAATCCTCCCAACTCCGGCTGGATTTCATTAGTACACTACCTTTACAGAGGAGAAGGCAGTGCAGAGTGAGGTTTGAGTAATTTGCCCAACATCACGTGACTAGTAAGTAGCTGGGCTGTGATTAGAACCGAGGCAAGTCAGGCTCCAGGACCCACACTCTAAACTATGACAAGAGTCAGATCGTGGAGCTTAGTGTTTAATGGGGAATGAGAATGTCCTGAGCAGCAATTAAAATACTGTGTGGTCAACTATGTGGCAGGGAAAGCACAGGGTGATGTGGTGGCAGGTTACAGGGGCCTTCGCCCAGACCCCAGAAAGGCTAGGGAAGCCTTCCCAGGGAATGTGGCTGTTGGGGCTGGCAGCTGATGATCGCCTTGTCTTTTGGTAATTTTACAAAAGGAAAATGTTGGGATAAAGAGTAGAAGGCAGTGGGGGAAAATACTTATCGATGGGAAAGTTCAACAGCACAGTGGAGAAATATAAACAGGAAGGTAGTGTGGGATTGCGGAATGATACAGTGGCTGGGTCCCAGCTGAAGCACTGGGTTCGAGCTGGTCACTGGTGCTACCATGTCATTTGAGGCCTTGAACAAGTCCCAACATGCCTCTTGGGTCTTGAGTGTCTTCCTCTGAAAAATGAGGCAGTAGAACTAGAAAATATCTAAGGTCCCTTTGGGTTCTGAAATTTTCAATTCCAAAATGCTATGCCCTACAAAGAGTTTTCAAGAAACCAAGAACTTTTTGTAAATTTTCAGTTGAGAAATGAAAGGAAGGATGGTGGAAAAAGTGTATCTCTCCCTCTTTCTCTCTCTCTTATCCAGGGAGATGGTATGGAGCCCTGACTCTGGACAAGGCAGGTTGGTAGCACGCTGCTGAGAAGATGGAGATGAAGAAACCGAGCCTTGCTTCCAGGGTGCTCCCAGGAGAGCAAGGAGGCCAGGCAGGGAACAGTGAGAATCGCTACCACCTATAAAGCTGTTAGAACAAACTAGGTGCCCTTCTAACAAGGTACACACTCGCTTCATCCCACAACAAGCCTGTGAGATTGGTATTTTTCTTAACCACATTTTATGAGAGAAGAAACTGAAGCACAGAGCAGTTCAAGTGACCTGCTCAAAGAAAGTGGACCAGAAATCTTTCTCCAGAGTCCGTGCTCTTCACCCCAACAGTGACCAATTGTGAGTAAATCCCAGGCAGGGATATGCTAACATCATCTGTCCAATACAACCTCATATTTCAACACAGCTCCTATTTTTATGTGTCTCACTTCTTGTTTCAAATTATACTACAGCTATTTATTAATATAAGACAATAATATCAAGTATCTTCATGTAATTTAAGCAGGTATATATATGTACTATATATGAAGTATGTATTATATATAATAAAGTATTAATATATAATAAAAGTACTTGAATTGTCTTCTAGATTTTTGTGAAAATTAGGAAGAGACTTGTTACAGAAATTACCGACAGTTTCCTTTCTCTGTCCCCCTAACTGGATAACGGGCTCTGTGAGGGCAGAGATGGTGACTGGTTCCCTCTTACATCCCCACTCCCCAGCATCATTCTTGCAACTTTCTTCACTCCTATTATACAATTAATCAGTAATCTACTTTTTCATCTTATGAGAAAGCTCAAGGTTTTGCCATTAATTGGAAAAATAATCTCAAGTAACCATGATGTTTATTTTTGGTTTTATAAAAACAATCTCAAAGTGCCTTTTTCTGTCAGAGGCTTTCACAAAGAAAAAACAATTACTTGAGTGGCTCTATTCTTGTGATGCAATCTATATGCTCACTATAAAGGAAAACTGTCGAGAAAGCATCAGATCAGATGATTTTATGCTTCATAATATTGAAGTGCTCCTGTTTCCAATAAATATCAACTCTGTGAAAAAGAAGTTGTGAAACTGATGTTATTTTGACAGAAAATCTGCTTTTGGTTTTGTTTTTTAAGTCTGTATTTAATATAATATAACAGAAAGCAAGCTGTTCTGCCTCAAGTGAGTCTAAAAAATGGTGGCACTATTGTCACTGAGTGGTGACACATCTTCAAGATTAGGAAGTCATGAAAGCAGAGAATACATTTGATTTAACACAATCTGTACTTTAAGCTCTTGTAGCAATCGAATATACTGATAATATAACAAATTGTGGACTAAAAATGCACAAAAATAGCTCTCCTGGGATCAAATTGCTGGAAGGAATTCTAGAGATCAGCTAGGCCAGCCAAATTTCATAAATAAGGCAACTCAACAACGTAGAGGTGATGCAATTTACCCCAAATAGCAAAATTCCTATCTGATGATGATGATGATGATGATGAATCATATAATAATAATAATCAATAATCATGAGCGGGAGGAGCAGAAGGGAGAAGATTCTGGACAGATGATGATCTGACCACACCTCTGTTGCCCTCCCTTCTCCATCCCAGTCCAACCATCAGCCTCTCCTAAGCTGAGCAGCCGCTGGTACAGGAGGTAAATGGGCCCCAAGAGGTGAAGGGTAATGTTTCAAAATGTAGGTTTTATTATTGTTCAGGTGTGATGAGGTCAGCAGGCCAGGTGACAACTACCACTGAAAAGATAGTTTGTTACTTACACTTCCCAAGAGGATGGGGCACACCACACCATAGAGAAAAGCACAAAAGTCAGTCAGGAGCAAGGGGAAAATGTGGACAAGAACCTTTATTCTGGATTTTAGGGAGGGGTCATTAGGTTAGGGTAAGCAGGCTAAGCAGGTTTAGGATTGGCTAGTTTGAGTAATTTCAGTGGGCTCTGCTAGTAGTCTGATACCTGTCCCCAGGGTGATTAGGGCAGGAAAATAGTGCCTCGGCAACGTGTCAGAGCCCAGCAAACGACAATAAGGCAGCCCAAAAACGGTTCAGAGGATGGGCTCTGGAATAATTTGCATATAAAAGGCATGCTTACAGGACAGTGGCTTGCTAATCTCTAGGAATTGGCTAGCCCTGGGAAGTCCCTCCCTGGTCAGCAGGGCCCCAGATGTCAAAGCCTCAGAAATACAGAAATTAAAAAGGCATGATTAATATAGGTTAGAACAGAGAGCTGCTACCAGGTTTTCTGCCCTCTGAGCTGGGCAAAAGCTGGGGAGCTAGAGGTAGGCAGCCTTGGGTCAAAGACCAGAGACAGTGTCCTAGAGAAAGCTTGAAAAATCTGTGAGCTCCTGAGGAGGACAGTACCGGTTGGTTCCACTTTGGTTCCCAAGGGCTGTACGCCTCCTATTTCCTGCTCCAACAACTCCCATTAGGTGCACTTGTGGCTGGCTCCAGGCTACCCTCCAATCTAGGCTTCACCCAGCAGCCAGGGTAATCTTCTGAAACATAAACCATCCCAGCTCACCTCCTCCCATGAGGCGGCTCCTAGTCCACTCTCATCAGGCTGCACTGGTTTCCCAAAGTTCTAGAATAGGTCAAGCGTGTCCTGACCTCAGAACCTACAACTCAAGGCTCTCTCTGCCTCTACCGTGCAGAACTAGTCACTTGCAATTTAAGGTTTAGGGTTAAATACCACTTCCCCAGAGTGCTCTGCCCCAATGACTCGCTCCCTTCATTATTCTTTATCAGCAGAATTCATCCACATCTTTCATAAAACTGACCACGATTTATAATTACATACCTATACATAATTCAGTACCAGACATAAGCTTTCTATATCCTCACTGATTTTCTGTCTGGTAGTTATCAAATAAACATTTTATTTTATACAATATTTATCTTATTAAAATGTTTACAAAATTTTAGAAATATTTTACAAATGTTAATATTTATAATATAATATGCACTTCTCCATATGGTTTGTTTACTTGCTTATTTCTGTCTCCCACACTAAGATCAGGGACTATCTCCATTTAATCTCCAGTAATTTCCCAGGACCTCACACAGAGTCTGGCATATGGTAAATAATCAAAAACTATTTGTTAAAATAAACGGAGCCTAGGTATTCATAAATATTGCCCCATTTGAATGCACTCCTATGACAACGTGCCTGAAAATGAAAATTTTTCACCAGTGACTTGAGAGTAATACATGTTTAAGTGTTCTTACCAATTCTCATTTTTGTCTTGGCCAATAACATGACATGAGGAAGATAGATATTTTTCAAAGGCTGTAATGGACTTGCATAGTCAGTGTTTGATAAAGGAAATTCAATTGTCTCTCCAAAAGTTAGCATCTGTAAGAGGAACGTTGTAGTTAGTAACTAGCTAATGCGGTTTGGAATAAGAAGACAGAAAAGTAAGTTTCCAAGTCTTGAGGATACAAAAGCATGCTTACCTGTTCAATAAGAATGTTGTGAGACTGAATCAACAAATGTAATTTTTCTGTTTTTAAAGGAGTTTCCTTGAATTTCTCGGCTTTTGTTAAGTCATCCAGCAAAAGCATGCTTCTCACCAGGGTTAAATGAGATCGAGGAGAAATAAATTCACTTTCTTCAAGCAAATGTATTATTGCCTATTAAAATAAAGTTATTCCTTTTGATAGTCCCATTTCCAATTCACTGAAACAAGAGCTAGCCAAACTGTTATGCATTCAGCACCTAATGGAATGTAAAATTCTCTCCTTTTGTTCTAATCAGAATCAGTAGTTAAATATCAATGTGAGTGGGGTTTCCTTCCTACCTGAAGGTTGGTTACGATGTCTGCCTTTAGATGCTTTTCTTGGAGGCCAATGCTTACAGCTTGCATCAAGAACTCGGCCTCTAGCTCCCTGTCGCCTGCACTTTTCGCCTCCTCGCACACTTCATTGATGAGGCTGACGTAATCGATCATATCGTCTTCTAAAGTAAATAAATGCAGTTATTTAAAGTACCCTCGGAAAGTAAGAAATTACATACGCATAACACCCCCAATGTTCATCACAGGAATATTGTATAATACAGAAGGACAGGAAGATATAAAGAAGGAAAACAGACTCTACACGAAACATGAAAAATAAATGTGTTGCAATTTGGGAGAAAGTACTTTAGGGTACTCCAGTGCTGCAAAAGTAAGGATGCTACCTGAAAAAAATTAATGTGGAAGATGGATAGAGATGGGTGGATAGACAGATTTACAAATAGATACTTATCTGTCACTGTAAGAACATGTGTATGTGCCAGGCTATAATCTAAAACTTTATAAATTTAACCCATTTAAGACTGATAATAACCCTAAGAAGGAGGTACAATTATTTCCATTTTTACTGAGGAGTAAACTGAGGCATAGGGGGATTAAGAGACTTGACCAAGATCACATAGGGAGAATATGGTGGACCAAACATTTGAACCCAGAACAAGTACCTGGAGCCAAAGTCTGTGCTCGGGACCCCTACACTATGCTGCCTCCCTCAATGACAAGAAGACCTGCACGTTAGTATTTTGATCTCCCTGCCTGGTCTGCATACATCAGAAACCTAGATGACATTTTCAGTGATACAAGGGACTACTGACATGATTATTCTTGTTTAAGGACATGAATTTTTTTATTCTGGAAACAGATCAAGCTATAAAGTTAGAAAATATTCATGTTATAATAATAAAATGTATCTCAATAAAACCTCCATTACCTGAGTAAAACTAATGTTTATGAAAACTTGGCTTAAGAAAATAGGATATTTGTACCTGTCACCATTCCAATGCCATGAATCTGTGCAACAAATGCAGTCACCAGTGCTAAGCGGCACCTCAACCAGAGATGAATGTTGAAATATTCTCGAGAATTTAGGGAAACAGGATCTAAAAACTCGTTATCATCTTTATTTTCAGTAGCCTAAACAATACAAAAATGATGGTTATCTTGCCATTTAATAATGTTAAAGGTCTAGCCTAATGCTAAATGTTAAGAGAAGTGTCTGATATCATTTAATACTATTAAATTTTTAATTTTGGAAATCTGTCTTGCACATTCTATAAAATATGAAAAATACACACACAAAATAAAATCGTTCACAATCCCGCCATCCTCTATTAATATTTGGTTATACTGATTTTCAACTTTTCTTTTTCTTTCTACACCCATTGTAGAAAATAGTTTTGCACTCTGAATTTTTCATTGCAAATTATATTATCAGCGGTGTCTATGTCTTCAAAAATTTTGTAAACATTTTCTTAACGGCTGAAAAAAATTAAATAATGCTGGTTAATACTTATTGAGTACTTATTATGTTCCAGGCACTATGCCAAGTATCTTATACACATTATCTTATTTGATCCTCCCAAAAAGCCAAAGAGGAGTTATTATTTCTGTTTTACAGATGTGAGAATGGAGACCTAGGAAGATTAAATATTTGCTTAAACCTGTACCTCTGAAACAAATAATATATTATATGTTAAAAAAAAAAAAAAAGAGGACGATAGCAGGAAGGGAAAAATGAAGGGGGGCAAATCGGAGGGGGAGACGAACCATGAGAGGCTATGGACTCTGAAAAACAAACTGAGGGTTCTAGAGGGGAGGGGGATGGGAGGATGGGTTAGCCTGGTGATGGGTATTAAAGAGGGCACATATTGAATGGAGCACTGGGTGTTATACGCAAACAATGAATCATGGAACACTACATCAAAAACTAATGATGTAATGTATGGTGATTAACATAACATAATAAAAAAAAAGAAGAAAAAAAAATATTTGCTTAAACTCCATTACGTTTTGGCAGAGGTAGGATTCAAACTTGTGTCCTTCTGAATTTAGAGCCCCCAGTCTTAATCCACTGTTGTATGTTGCTCATGTTCCAAACATGTATTATAAATGATTTCCCATCTTCATTACTGTACTTTACAAAGGGTTGACCAATGTTCAGAGCTCCTGAGAGGGAAGGACAAAGGCAAGTTTTCCCAAGTGGGGGTGGGGAATCCATTTTAGACATTTGGGAACTTTAAAATCATCTAGAAAATGCCCATTTGTTCTAGGAATTTCCTGCTATGCATCTCTGACAGCTCCAACCAATCGGCAACATGTAATATCAAGGAGCGGCCATCAGGACTTGGGGGAGGCTGGAATGTGGAGAGACAGGTGGGAAGCACAGAAGAGGAGGGTAAGCCAGCACTGGGAACAGAGTAAGAAGTGAACAGAGGCCTCAAGGCAGAACGGTGACTAGAATGGGCACATCAAGTACTCCAGAAGTCTAGGATTTAGATTAGCAATACAGGACAAAATGCCTATCCACACACCTTAATCTCTCAGCACTTACAGTTCCTGTGACTACTGAAGAGCCACGTCACACTTAATCTGAATCAGGATTTCTCAACCTCAGCACTATGGGTAGCCGTGGAGGACGTTATAAGTTTAGCAGCATCCCTGACCTCCATGCACTAGATGACAGGAGCACCCTCTCTACTTGTAACAACCGAAATGTCTCCAGATGTTGCCAAATAACCCCTGGGAGGCAAAATAGCCCCCAACTGACAACCATTCCTCTAAGTCAATTTTTGAATTAGATTGCTTTTCAGCATTTTTATTGCTTTTAATATAGTAAGAAATGAGTTTCTATTTAGGATAATTAGTTTTGCTCATTTGTAATGACACTAGATATTAGCAATTTTATTAGTAAAGCTTAAAATAATGAGCAAGGATTCTGTGATGAATCTTTATGTTTTAATCCTAAACAACCCCTTTTTATTAAATTACTTGGTCTTATCAAACTCCAACAAAATGTCAAAGAATTCATGACACCATCGTCAAAGAGATTTCAGAGCTTTAATGTGGAAGAATTATCTATGGGAAATCCAAGGTAGAAAATAACGCAGGTGTCATACTGGTGATGCTGAAGTAATAAATTCAAAAGTGAAATGAAGAGCCAAATAAAGTGAAACAACTTTATTTGCTAAAGAAATCAGATCTAGAATACTGGAATGATATATCTGGCGGGACCTTAGTCATTATTACATTCAATTCCATCAGTTCACAGATGAGATTTAAATGAAAAATTAAAATTTTTAATTAAAAAAAAATTTTTTTTAAAGTTTAAGGGACTTGCCCAAGTATACCACTAAATGAAGAGCATAAGTGGGGCTTCAACACTTACCTTTTTACTCTGAATTCAAGGTTTTTTCTACTTTACCCCTTTATTTCATCCAAATAATTAGACAATTTCCTAGCATGCTAACAGTTATTATATAGTAAGTATTGTAAAGAGAAACATTAAATTCATACATACAGAAGCTCCTGGAGAGACAGAATTCTCTGTGTCATCTTGTACTCCCTTCTTTTTCAAAAGTTTTGAATCCTGGAGAAGTCTAAGCGTAGAAAATACTATTGCAGCACTAAAATAGAACATATATTTTAAATCTTATTAGTACTGACAATCTCATTAATAAAATGAGCACATATGCATTTCATATGTATCACAATGTGGTTCTCCAGTCTTACAGGGTTATAGAACTTTGTTACTTAAAGCTATACATTTGGAAACTCTTACACTAAATTATTGCTTAATCAGTGTCTAGAAGTACCAGAAGGCAGATGTACTAAACTAAGAAAACAGAAGTTAGGAGATAGGAATTCTCCTGATTCCTGTTGCTCCATACATAAGTTTGTCTGCACTTTAAACCAATTTATAACTGATATCACACTTCTTCAAAATACCTTAATAACATATATCGAGAGACTTCTTCTTTTGAAAATCTATTCCAAAATGAAATCCAAAATGCAGAACAAGCTGTATACCTGAAGATGCTTTGTAGCATTATTTTATAACACGGGAAGAACTGGGCGAAAGCCAAATGGACAATATACCTATCTACCTAAGTCCCCACTTGAATAGTTAATAATCATATTAAAACAGGTGTTATAGGTTGAACTGTGTCCTCTCAAAAAAAAAAAAAGAAAGAAAGAAAGAAAGGGGGCGCCTGGGTGACTCAGTTGGTGAAGCATCAGACTCTTGATTTTGACTCAGGTCATGAACCCAGGGACATAAGACTGAGCCCTATGTTGGGCTCTGCGCTCAGCGGGGGTTCTGCTTGAGATTCCCTCTCTCCCTCTCCCTGTGCCCTTCCCCCAGTTCAGGTGCATTCTCTCTCTCTCTTTCTCTCTCTCAAATAAATAAATAAAATCTTTTTTTAAAAAAAAAAGGTATGTTGACGTCCTAACCCTCAGTACCTCAGAATGGATCAAGTTAAAATGAGGTCATTAGGGTGGACACTATTCCAATATGACCGCTGTTTGTATAAAAAGGGAAAATTTGGACAGAGAGACAAATATACACAGAGGGAAGGTGACACGAAGACACACAGGGAGAGGACAGCCACGTGACTGGAGTGGTGCCTTTACAAGCCAAGGAATGCCAAGGATTACGGGCAAACACCAGAAGGTACATGAAGCAAGGAAAGCTTCTCCTCTAGAGCCTTCAGATAGAACCTGGCCCTGCTGACACTTTGATCTTGGAGCACTGACTCCAGGACCATGAGACAATAAAATTCTGTTGGTGCTTTGTTATGGTGGCCCTAGGAAACTGATAGAATAGGTTAAAAGCAGGTCCCCTGGCTTTTGCCTCCTACACCAAACCTGCCCCTCTTCCCTTGTCTTCCATCCCAGAGGGAGAGTCCAGATCACCATTGCTTCCTCACTAACTCATGCTCTATATTCAATCCATCAGCAAGTTCTGTCAGCTTCGCCTTCAACATATGGGTACCAGCCAGCAGCTCCTCACCTCCTCCAGGGCTAGTGCCTTCATCCAAGCCACCATGATCTCCAGGCTGCATGAATGGGAGCTTCCTGACCGGCCTCCTTCTCTGGCTCTTGTCCCTGCAGCCCTGTTCTCCACACAGCGGCCACAGCGACCCCATCAAGAGGCAAATCAGATCCTACCACCTCCCTCCATATATATTTCAGAGGCCCCCTGTGTCCCTGGACTGTGGTCGGTACACTTCTTCCTATGGGTCAGTTACTGAGGTTTCTGGCCGAGTATATGCTCAGCTTCATACGTGTCCACGGATGCTTGTGAGAAGGTACAGTGTTTGTAGGTTCCCAGAGTGTGTACATATGCTCAACTTTTAAATTATATTTTTAAACCCTCTTCTTTTTTGTCTATATGTTGTATTAAAAGCTGAAAACAGGGGCACCTGGGTGGCTCAGTCGTTAAGCTTCTGCCTTCGGCTCAGGTCATGATCCCAGGGTCCTGGGATCGAGTCCCATATCGGGCTCCCTGCTCTGCGGGAGGCCTGTTTCTCCCTCTCCCACTCCCCCTGCTTGTGTTCCCTCTCTTGCTGTGTCTCTCTCTGTCAAATAAATAAATAAAATCTTAAAAAAAAAAAAAAAAGCTGAAAACATTGTGCTAACACACATATTCTGTCCACAGAGATTTTCTCTTTCTTTTTTTCTCCACAATCCTTTAAAAAAACAATAACTGGCATTTACTGAGTGTTTACCACCTGTCAGGTGCTGTGTTAAGTGCTTTGTGTGAATTACTTAATCTCCACCACAAACCTACAAGGTAGATATTATTATCATTACTTGATAGATCAGGAAATAGAGACAGAAATATTAAGTGCCTTGCCTAAGGTGACACAGCTAATAAGAAGAGGCAGGATTAGAACCCAGGCACCTGGCCCGAGCCTGCACACTTCACTGCTGCCGATAGCGTGGCCTCCGTCTTTCCGCAGTTCTAACAAGTTTGGTTTGGTTTTGGTATAGTGTTACTCGTTGCCATGTTTATGGCGGCTACATAGTCATTGTTGACCGCACCCTTCATCAACACAAAGGCCCTCTCTGTCCACTTGACTGCCTTTTGCTTTGCATTCTACTCTGCAGACTTCATGAAATAGTATCATTCTAAGGATTAAATGAGGTATTGGTTTTTTCACTTGTTCTCCTATTGGCAAGGAACAAATCTAAGGACTGCGGATGCAGTTGCTGTCTTCACGGAGTTGACCTTCTGCTAAGAGTGGGGTGTGCTTAGCACGTAGGAGTGCTTAGCAGATACATGATGCTCAGTGCACACTAGCTGTACTCATTTCGTGTATCAAGTGGGCCAGGCATATGGGGGGGAACCAAGCTGATTTTCTTCTATGTTAGTAACTAGAATATAAAGCTTCCTGCAATTATTGAATTTTAAATTCCCAAGATTCTACTGAGTCATTAAAATGGTTTAGATATTTGTAGAATATTTTCTAAGGTATGATTTGTGATTATATAACCTTACTGGTTTTTATTTAAAATAAAACTAAACAGGGGCACCTGGGTGGCTCAGTTGTTAAGCGTCTGCCTTCGGCTCAGGTCATGACCCCAGGGTCCTGGGATCGAGCCCCGCATCGGGCTCCCTGCTCTGCGGGAAGCCTGCTTCTCCCTCTCCCACTCCCCCTGCTTGTGTTCCCTCTCTTGCTGTGTCTCTCTCTGTCAAATAAATAGATAAAATCTTTAAAATAAAATAAAATTAAACAAACAGCAAGAAAACAACAAAAGATGTAACACAGATTGAGTACGTATATGGGAATGCAATTTCCTCTCCCTGACACCCTTCCCCACTCAAGCGTTCACACCAGTTTCGAAGGCCCCTTGTTTCCTGTGCAGCTTCAGAGGTGAGCACTGTATGGTTCCGGAAGGGCCCGGGAAGAAGGACGGACGTGGTGCCCACCTCATCATTCTGATTCTGAAGGCTAAATTCTGACTTCAAGAGAAATGAGGTATGAGGTTTAGAATCTTGCTAACCCAAAAACTTAATGAATAAAATATAAACATGCTACTATATCCTAATCCTCCTGGTGCCACGTAGGTGCACAGTGGAAAATTTCTAGTTTCTGCTCTCCACCAGAGAGACAGAAAGTGTAGGAGGATTACTCACTATAAACACTCTGAAATCCCCAAGGAAGGAGGTTTCATTCTGACACAAAATTAAAAGGCTCAAATGTTATCCCATTTAGACAATAAATCAAATATAAAGGAACTTATTTAAAAAAAAAAAAAAGATAGGACTCTGAGAGAGGCATCCCTAAAAGAAGTAGAAATACAGTTGGAATAACTTTGATCCCATTTATTTCTTATTAACATTCATGACAAAAATGGTCAGTTTGTTCTCATAAAATCCATGCAGCTCACTCTACCTGTCACCCTAGGGAATGTGCCTTTCAGTTTCCTTGACACATAATTTTATTAGAAGTATCATAAAATGTCAAGCTAACCATCATTTGGGAAAGGGACTGTCCAACACTCTCAGCAGCGCCCAAACCGAAGCTTGTGGGGGGTAAAGTTCACATAAGAAAAGCTCATTCATCTTGACAGTAGGCTTCCCCAAATGACAACTCCTCTGCAAAAAGGCAATAACATCAAAGTCTTTGCAGGTTTTGTCCCAAGGGCCAGGTTCATGTATTTAAAATAGGAGCGATTCTGATACACTTGCACATTATTTGCGTATGTCTATCTGGTTTTCAAATTAAAGTTCTACAATGACATTCCTTTCTGTGGCCATTTTGTAATTTTATTTTCTTGTTTCCTTCTTCCTTCCTAAAAAAAAAAAAATCACTCATGTCTTCCATGGGTGTAAGACATGTGGAAGGCTGGGGATGGAAGGTAAACAGCAAGAACCATTTTCTGGGGCGACTATTGCTCTCTAAAATAGTCTGGAGAAGAGTTCTATATTCTTCTACAGGAAATCATATACTCATGTTTTAGAGGGAGAGGGAGATAATGTATTTACATATATATATATATATATATATATATGCAAAGCATATATTTTCTATTAATAAATCACCTAGTAAAAATTCCTGCTCTTCAAACTTCAAAAGGGAAAATGGTACATTATTATGCTAATAAGCCCATTTACTATCAATCAACTACCACTGTATTCTTAAAAATAGCTACAAATGTAACAATACTCTGAATCAGTGTGTCTCAAGCTTTTTTGTTTAGCTCAGCACTCCTTATATCTTTAAAAATTATTGAGAATCCCCAGAGCTCCATCAATATTTACCATATTGGAACTTTAACTTCATTACTATTTATTAATTCATTTTAAAATAAAGACAATTGGGCGCCTGGGTGGCTCAGTTGGTTAAGCGACTGCCTTCAGCTCAGGTCGTGATCCTGGAGTCCCGGGATCGAGTCCCACATCGGGCTCCCTGCTCAGCAGGGGGTCTGCTTCTCCCTCTGACCCTCTTCCCTCTCGTGCTCTCTGTCTCTCATTCTCTCTCAAATAAATAAAATAAAAAAAAATAAAAATAAAAATAAAATAAAATAAAATAAAGACAATAAACCCATTACATGTTCACATCAATAATGCATTTTTATGAAAACATCTATATTTCCCAAAACAACAACAAAAATAGTGAGAAGAATGCATCATTTTGCATTTTTGCAAATCTCTTTAATGTCTGGCTAAGTAAGAGAAAATCTACCTAATAGAAGACTTTCATATCTGCTTCTGTGGTCTGTTGTGACATATTGTTTTGATTGAAGTATATGAAGAAGACTAGGCCTCACAGAGATAGCTGTTGGAAATAGGAAGAGTATTTTCATATCCTTTTAAAATAATTGTGAATATTCTTCTTTGATACTATACCAAAATGTGACAAGTGATAGTTTTTTAAAAGTCTTTTGCAATGTGAAAGCTAATACCACATGCTGATGAAATTTCCTCCTCTGTTACATTATAACCTATTGGTCTATCTTGTTACCCAGGATTTTGGAACATTATCCACTGGTGATTTGGAAAATATTAACTCCCTGAGTTATGCAAATCCCCTTGATGTTGAAACATTTCTTTATATAATTTTTAAAAATGATGCTTGTTAATCTTAATTACCACCAATCTCATCAGAACAATTATATAAGCATTAGAAAACTGTCAAGCTCATGGTGACAAATAGAAATTTTCCAAAATTCTCATTTCCCTACAAAAGCTCAGATTTTATCATTAGCAACAAATACTATTTGTTGTTTTCCTAGAAGTGGCATGTTCATTTTGCTCATTTTCAATAAAATGCCTGTCAAATACCCAAGTCTGAAAAACCAGTTTGTCAGTTGGTTTTTCAAATAAAAACGGTGTTCCAAGAGACAAACTGCTTGTTTGGCTCTCATTTCAATCACATATGTGTTCTTCCCCAAGACAACCACCAGACTTTGATATGCAGCAAAGATGCTTTAGGTGTATTTCCCATTTAATATTTCCACAGAATATTAAATATATATTCAAGGATAGGGATTTATAAATGTAACAGATTCTACTGGTTCATCAAAGGCATTCTTAAATGAAACTAGGCCTTTTTTTTTTAGGTAGGTTCCATGCCCAGTAATGAGATCAAGAGTTGGATGCTAACCGACAGCGCCACCCAGGCAGCCCTGGCTTTTTTTTTTTTTTTTTTAATTGCAAGTGTTCAGCAGTAAAGAATGCAATGACCACTAGTATGGTTTGGTGCCACTGGTGTGATTCCCAGGGAGATGCCAGGAGCATTGGTGCAAATAACAACACAATGAAGATGGTGAATGACATCGTAGTTTTGTTATAAAAATAGTTCTGACTATACAGTTCCCCCTGAAAGGGTCTTGGAGACTCCCCTCGAAATCTGCAGACCACATTTTGAGAGTCACTGCTCCAAAATGGACTAAATGGATTTTTATCACTGTTTAGAAACCACAAAAATTATAAATGTCCAAAAATCTACACTGCTCTAGCATAAAATCAAATTTAGATGTGGTTAATCATGGGATGGTCTTCGGTCAAGGCTCACACTGATAAGACGGTTGTATGTTTCTAATCAAAGCAAAGTGGGATTTCTGCTGAATTGATTTCCCCTTTGCAAAAGCTACAGCTAGGCTTCTCCTTTTTCTCACAAAGAAAGCAGCTGGGCTTTCTTATCTGCCTGCCCAGATGTGGGGCAGAAGGGGGAGTGGTGGGGCTTGAAAGCTGTCAGCCATTGAACATCAAATTGGAGACATACTCTTTATTATAACCACACAATTTTAAAACGATAGCTCCTTCTCCTCCCCCGTCTCTACTCCCAATATCTCCATATCATGTATCATTTTTGACCATACTATATAATTTACTTGCTTATTAAGTTCATAGCTTATTGTCAGCCTTTATTACCTCTTATAAACTCCATGAGGGTAGGGTTGTTTTCAATATTGTTAAATATTTTGCCTATATAGTATATATCCAGTATTGGGATATTGATATATCTCAAGAACCTAGAACAGTAACTAGCATATTGTAGGTCCCCAAAATTATTTTTTGAATGAATTAATGAATGGTAAGATAATAAACTTGTGCATTATTCAAAGAATCATTACTGAAATGTCAGACGGCCGCATGATAGAGGTATTTACCACAAATGACATGAGAAGTTCTTGAAAATATAGGTCTATATATTTTTTTATTATCCCACTTAATTGTTTATATATCTTTCAGCATATGGATACAGGAACTATATTCTATTCATCTCTATATCCTCAGTGTCTAGATCAGAGCCTAACAGTAAAGTAGTTAAAGGATACTGGTTGGGTAAATGAGTGAATCAATGAACAAGTCAAATGAAAGATCTGACACTAACAATTGCATAACATTTAAATAATCATCTACCCAAAACTGTTTCTTAAATGGTTTAGCAAAACAATTCAGAAAATGTTACTTTTTAATAATAGAGCTTGTTTTTAATATTAACTATACTGCAGTTAAAATCAAAAAATAAAAAATACATAAATAAATAAAATTAAAAAGCAAAGCTCTCTTAATTTGTTCATTCTTTGTATAAAACATCCTAGCTGTATGCTTTAATAAAGCAATCATTTTGTTTAGAACTGTAGTTTTAAGGGTAATAATATATGAAAACTCCCCTGAAAAAGAAAATACAAGTAAGCTCTATTAATACTGGAATTTATAAAACGCACATAAGATTTAGGTATATTTGACAAATTAGGGTGAGGAAGAAATTCTCTTCTGTGCCTGAAGAGACTCACCTGTATGCCGCCCGGTGTCTCTGCAGGGCGATTGCCGCCAGCTGAAGCCTGGCCTCCACCACAATCTCCAACTCACCAGCAGAACACTGAGAGAGGTTCTTGTGGCCTGGATGCTCTATCTCCGACACAAGAAAGTTTAGTCTGTCCTCAGCTTCTGTCAGTAAAATTGACTAAAGAAAGAGCACCACACAATCACGTAAGTTCAGAAACAATACAAGTAGTATCTCACCCTCATTCATCCAGGTGTTTTTCACGTACTGAGAAAAGTAACAATGAATGGAAGACCAGATAGGAAATTTGAACATAATCATCAGAGAAGCGTGCTCAGCAAACAGGAAAAAGGCAACAGGAAATGGAAAGGAGAGTAATGGCAAGAGTAAGCATGTATCACAGTTACCCTTTATTGTATGCACAGCCAATGCTCATTACTCACAGTATTTAAACTCTTCTATAAAGTGGCTGCAAATACTGAAGCATTGCTCCTAGAGGTAATACAAGGATAGGTTCCTGTGGGCCTCGGGTCACAACATTTTTGCCAACTGATTCACACATAACTTTGTTTAATGTGTGTTTATATTTAAGGACACATTATTTAATAAATACCATAAATTCACTAACCTTGAACTAACAGCTCTAAAACTCAAGCCTGACGTTTATCTAACACATTTATTTTCTCCATAAAGCACATCACAGCCTTCTTACATTTAGGAATACTAAACAGTATTTCAGCACTATGCTTAGGGGCCATTTCAAATAGTGAAATCACTAACGAAAAGCACAAAAATGCAAAAAAAAAAAAAAAATGTGGCAATAAATAGACCATGGAAAGGATACTTGTTTACAGTATGAGGGTAGAAACAAAAAGAGCACTGCCTTGTCCAACTCAGCTGGGAATGTGTGTGTTGGGCAACTCAAATTTTTCTGTGCTCTGTGATGTTCACAAATGACCACAAATGAGCCACGAGTATCAATACTGGAGTTATGAGTAAATTTTAGCAGATAGGCAAATTAGCAATTACTGGATCTGGGAATAATGAGAATTGGCTGTATTTCAAGTTAAACTATGGTCATCTAACTGGTAATGTGAAGATAATGAGATTTTACAATTGACAATCAATAGTAAATAGCAGCCTGGCATGGCAGAGGAGAATGGAACCAGCCAATCTTTCAAGAAACAGGTCTCTAAAAACTTGTTTGTACAGTAAATATTACATAAGTACTAGGACACCTTAGTATAATGGTTAAGAACACCATCTGTATTTTATTAGTTGCGTGGCATTAGTGAATTTTTTTCTAAGCCTCAATTTTCTCATGGTTCAGCACAACATAGTTCAAAAATGATTAATACCTACATCACAGAGTTGTAAGAATTAATCATGCAAAGTGCCTGTCATGTAGTAAGCACTAAATAAATGGTAACGGTTTGTGTTGCTGTTGTCATCACTATTATTATTAGGAAATGAGAAACAGGGCGTGGAATACTCAAATCTCATCAAATAATGAATCATATTTTCCACAGTGCCTTAATCAGGTTGTAAAGTCAAAGTCTGACAACCTCTGGGCATCTAATTTTCTCATGAGAAGTAGGCTCCATCTCTCACCTCAATCCATGCTTATGCAAGAAAAGCGACTCGGTCTCCTGAGAGCAAACACAACCCTGAAAGCGAGCCTGTCCAGGGCCTATTAGTGGACATTTTGGTAACCAATTTAGTATGATTTGAAAAATCTTCCAAACGTACCTTCACTGTGCTAAAAGTGAAGTCATCTTTCATTTTTACAAACTGACCAAGTGAGCTTCCATCATCCTTTAAATATAGCTCTGTAAGACAGAAAATTTTGGAAGAACCAAGGATATCTGTGGTTAACTTAAATATTAATTCTAGTTTATAAAACTCATCATGAGTTGGGAAACCATCCATAAATTTCATATTTTAAAAAACCTACAATGATAACTGGAAATACTATTTTATCAAATGGTCCCTAAATATCATATATTCAAAGATTGAGGATGATTTTTTACAACACATCAGACAATTCTGAAAGGATCTTTAGGATGCTTGATGATATTCTTTAAATTACTGGCTACTGATACAGAGTAGTGGTTCCTCCCCTGGACCACTGGGGAGGACCCTTTCAGGTCCCCAAAGTATTTTGGGTCTTCCAGATATTTATAACATTTCAATAAGATCTCCTTGGAAATGTCAGTTCTATTGATTTGCATAAGCCTCTCACACTAAGAGCAGAGAGTGAGACCATTTGAAATAGCACAGTCCACTAGATCCACAAGTACCTCAAAATACCGAACCACAATCTGAAGGTTGTCCTTATTCTGAGCCAGGGAAAACTGAGATAATTGAGATCACAGACTCTGCCTGCTTTAGTAAAACTGACTTCTAGACTATAGGAGAGAGAGTAGAAAAAAAAAAAAAAAAAAAAACCACGACTGGGAGTTACTTCAAAAAATACCCACCTAAAGAGACTAAACTTGTCAAGGAAGAAAAGGAAGTCTAAAATAACATGGAATTGAATACCCTTGCCTTCCCCTCTTCTTCCAACTCCTACCTACCTGGCTCTTCTCCTAAAATAGGGGGCTCTGGAGTGAGAGGTCAGCTGAGTATGAAAGAGGGCTTAAGAATTGGGAAAGGCCCAGCAGAAAGATCTGGGGCTGGGTTTTCTCCCCTAAGGGAGAAACTAAGGAAGAGACAGAGAAAGATACAAATAAATGCCTGGAGACTGGTATGAAAGAATCCTGGGAGATGTATCTGAACATGAGAGATGCTAGGAAGAGTGTGATCCACATTTTCCTTCTGCTCTCTCTGCCTCTGAGTGACCCTGGTGCTTCTCTGTGTGGCCCTCCCAGGTAGTAACCTGCTCCTCCTCTTGGAGGGTTAAATAACAAACTAGGTGTTTAGTGGCCATCATCTCCTGATCTGTTGGCCTCATCATACCCGAATAATAATAATAGGAGTTACATTTTAAAACAGAGCCAATATTACTCCAGTATCCAAACTGGACAAAGATACCACAAGAAAAACTACAGACCAATATCTATAATGAATAAGGATGTAAAATTCTTCAACAAAATACTAGCAAATGGAATCCAGCAACATATAAAAAGAATTTATACACCATGACTAAATGGGAGTTAGCCCAAGAATGTAATTACTTTATTACACCATATCAATAGAATAAAAAAAATAGAATCATCTTAATAGATGCAGGAAAAGCACTTAATAAAATCCAGCACCCTTTTAAAATAAAATCATTCAACAAACCAGGAATAAAAAAGAAATTTCCCTGCCTGATAAAGAATATCTATAAAAAATCCACAGTTAACACCATACTTAATGGTGAAAAACAAACTATTCTTAGGGCAACATCCAAAACAGTTGAAAAATACATATATACTATGACCTACAAATCCCATACATGGGCATCTTATCCCATAGAAATATACATTATATGATATGGATATGTAACACTTCAACACTGTTCCCTAGAAATTGATATGAATGCACATCAACAATAGAATGGTTGAATAAACAATGATATTCACAGCATAGAATACTATATAACCAGAAGAGCAGAACAAACAAAGCAGTTGACTTGAAGTGGTTTTAGTGAAGTTTTTCTGGGTAAGAAACACAAGATGCAGAAAAATGTAAAATATGTCATTTTATAAATAAATGACAAGTCCTATTTTGTACATATATATATGAAAAAGTATATGAATACTGACATGTATGAATGGATATGGATACGCATGTACCTGACATGTGCGTCATGAAGTGAGATTAGAGAAAAATATGGAATATATACTAGACTGTTCATATGGATTATTGGGAGTGGAGTGGGAACAGTTGGAGAAAGAGGAGAAAGGAAAACAAGCAAAAAAATAAAACAAAAGATTACCTTTCAAGTTTGGAAGGTTGGCTCTACTCTTCTCAGAAGTAAGTCCATGGTAGATTGTTTTCATTGAATTTTCTGGGACACAATTTATTGTTGCAGCCACACTTATTAAAAAGTATGCTTTAACAAAAGAAAACTTATTTAAAAGATGTTCCTGGCCAAGTGTAACCAGAATTACAGGCAATCCTTTACTTATTAATTCATCAAGTGCCTAAAAAAGAAATGAAACAAAGAAGAAAACAAGGCAAATCAGTAAAATACTGTTTTCAGGTAATATTAGTTTTCATCCCCTTTTGCATTCCTCATTTGGTGTTAGATGATGGAATACAGGATAGACACGACGTACCATAAGTGACAGGTCTATCGCAAGAGACCTGTAACGTCAGAACTATCCCAGTGGTTCTAAGTGCCTCCGCCACTCCCCACCAGTTTGTGACCTGTGCTTCATGAGCCCAGCCCTGCCACATAAGGAGTGAACCTGGTGCTGAGAGCAAGGGAGGGAACATCTTATCAAAATAAAGAACCCACAAAAGCTCATCAGCCATGCACGCCCGGCTGTTCTGCTTTCACATGAGTAAATTAGGGGTACTAGGACAGGAGCGGGGAGAAGAATGGGTAGACAAGCATACTCCCTACCCAGCTTAGATTCCAAGCTCAATCATTAGAACTCTGCCTTGTGTACACCCTATTAACTCCCTGGTCCCTCTCCTGTGCATATACACGTCCTTGGCAAAACAGCCATGGTAAAATCCAAAGCTGGACCTTCTTTAGGTGTGCACACTGCAGCTGAAGAAGACTGAAGAAAAGCATGCAGTCAGGCTAAGCCATCCCACTTTAAGATCCGGACCAAACCTCAGTGCTACTTGGTCATCATTCTACATTTTCCCAGTCCATTCACTCTCCCTCTCTCCTAGACAACTATTTCAGGCTCTTTCTGTTTCTAAATCCTGACCCTTCCTCCCCATGCTCCTCCCAGCTAATGACCTTGCTTCTTCTACTTAAGAGAGAAAACTGAAGCAGCCAGAGTAGTGTCCACAGACCCTACAGCTCCATCTCTCCCACCTACCCAAGCAACTGCCCTGCCTCCCTTCCTGCCACTTAGGCCATGGATCCTCTCCCCACTGGTCTACTCATCATTCTCTCCTACATCATAAATGTCCCCTTGCTGCAGACATTCTCATCAGCACAAAGCCATGCTGTCTTCTCTTCCATCTCAAAAAAACAAAAATTGTCTATACTTTGACTTCCTTCTCCAGCTACTACCCAAATTCTCACTCTCCTTTATAGCAATGATTTAAAGAGTTGTCAATATTCCAATTTCTCTCCTTTCATTTGTTTTTAAACCCACTCATTTCCTACACTAAAACCCTTTAAGGTCACCAATGGCCTATACTTGCCTTAAACCAGAGTTCAATTCTTAGTCCTCATAAGCCATGTTATTTTTAATCTAAGACATCATTATCTTATATGCCAATTAAACCGTCACAGGTCCTCAACTATAAAATGCATTCTAATTTCAGAGCTATTAAATGTGAAAAAAGATCCTGTTTAAGACTCAGTGAGTTGTGGTGCTTGATTCACCTGCAAAATATGACACTATTAATCAATTCCTCTTTTGAAAATGTTTCTCTTAGCTTTCAAGTCACCACATTCTCTTGGTTTCTTTCCTATCCTGTCAGTCATTCCTTTTCAGTCCTTGCAGCTTCCTCTTCTTCTCCTATATTTTTAAATGCCAGAGTGTCCCAGGGCTTGGTCCTCTTCCCTCTCCTTACTCCCTCCCCCTAGATGATCTCTTTTTTTTTTCCCCTTTAGATGATCTTAAACAGGCTCATGGTTTTAATTTCATCTAAATGCTGATGAAATCCTGAGTTTTTCTTTCCAGCTCTAATCTCTCTTCTAAAATCAAACCAACTTCTGACTCAAATAATCCACTTGGATATCTAAGAGATATCTCAAACTCAACATGTCCAAAACTGTATTCCTAGCCTCCTCACAACCACACACACACACACATACACACACATACACATGCACACACACACACACACACACTCACACTAAAATATAAGCTCTATGAGGGCTGGGAATTTGTCTGTATTGTTGATTGACTGATGTGTTTGATTGACAGCACTGAAACAGTACCTAGCACACAGTAGGCTCAATACATCAGCTAAAGTGAGCCCTTTAAACAGGTAGATCAGGCCACCCCTCTGCTCTAAACCTTCCAGTGGCTCCGCATGCTGTTCAGAAAAAGAACCCAAGTTACAAAGACCCTACAAGGCTCTTCTCGAGCTGGCCCCCCGTTACCTCTCTGACCGTCTCCTACCACTTCCACATCATTCACAGGGCTCTTAGCCACACTAAGATGCCCCTCACCACCTCACCAAGCTAGGCAATCCTGCCTCTAAGGCCTTTGCACTCACTGCACTCTCTTCCTAGATGGTTCCTAAATTTTCAGATTTCCTAAACTTGCACCGTTACCTGTTCACAAATGCCACGTCAGTGAAGACTAACCTGATTACCTCATTTAAAATTACAACTCCCAACCTAGCCCCAAGCTCCCAATCCCCTTTATGTGCTTCTGGGCTTATTTTCTCCCTTACCATGGTTCACCTTCTAACTTACTATATAATTTACTTAATTATAATGTTTTTTCCCACTAAAATTTAAGCTCTCTGAGGGCTTGGAGTTTGTCTGTTGCTGACTGACGGCTGTATTTCTTTGACAGCACCAGAATAGTGCCTTGCACACAATATGCTCTTATTAAATATTTGTTGGATTAACAATATTTGTTAATTAATAATTTCGGATGTTGGGGCTGTCTATTCTAGAAGAGTGGGAAACTATTTGCCTTATGTGAATTAAAAAAGAAAAGTCTCGTTGTTTGGGAGAGTTTGAGGCAACATTGGCAGTGAGGTCTATTGCTGTTGTTGATTCTCTACTCCCTTCTAAAAGGTGAAAATCACTACCCGCAGAAGAACCAGACATGGAACCACACTGAGCCTGAGCAGGCAACAAACTGCGTACTAGGAAAATGGCTGACGTTCTCTATCGGGGGTGGCGAGGGGAGAAACTTCAGATTGGTTGGGGGTGTAAGGGGAGGCGAGAAGGTTTCTCTTCTCTTTTTTCTCCCTAGCAAACAGTGTCTTAATGAGCCTTGACAATTACACACAAACACTTAAGGATCAAAAGAAGATTAATTAGTAATGCTACTTAACACTCATTTCTCTCCCTCTATACAGAAAATATAAAGTGTAATCTGAAGAGTCTTAAGCAGACCAACAGTTCTGTTTTAATTAATTAGCTAATAGAAATCGGCTTTCCATTTTACTGTCAGTTTCTTTTTGTTTAAAAAGAAATGATCAGGCAGACATTCTCTTTATACCCAAAAACACTCCTTAAAAAACTATTTTTAGGATGTCTTGGAATTTATGACTGGAAAGAAATAAATATTCTTAAACATCCGAAGGTCTTGGAACAATGAAACAAAATATGAATATGTATCTTCCTAATACCGATTCTTTCATTGCAGGCAACTTGCTTATAAATCAAAACAAATTTTAAGGCCAAACAATGAATCATCTGAAGCATAATTAAAAATGAAGTTTGTGGAATAACAAGAATAATGGAAAAGTAGTAAGATTACATTTAATAAAAGGTGGCTATAATGCCTATCAAAATTATGGAAGATAAAACTAAAGCAATATTGAGAAATGTTTCTCAAAATTATTTAATAAAAATAGCTTACTTAATGAAACAGAATGCTGTTTCCTAGCATTTAAAAAAATTAAAACTACGTGCACCTGCCTCTCTACATTGACTAACACCTGGTTGTGTGAATGCCTTACCTGTTTGTAACCCCTTAACCATGGCTGCACTACCACTCCTCCGTTCTAACACTTTCTAGTGGACAAACTGACAAGACTCCTAAGATTAAAAAAAAATGATTTCAAGATATTTAAATGCTACATGGCATGGATGGAGCTGGAGAGTATTATGCTAAGTGAAATAAGTCAGAGAAAGACAAATGTATGATTTCACTCACATGTGGGATTTAAGAAACAAAACAGATGAACATGGGGGGAAAAAAAGAGAGAGGCAAACCATAAAGCAGACTCTTAACTATAGAGAACTCACTGAGGGTTGCTGGAGGGGAGGCAGGGTGGGGGATGGGCTAAATGGGTGACAGGGATTAAGAAGGGCACTTGTGATGAGCACTGGGTGTTATATGTAAGTGATGAATCACTAAATCCCACTCCTGAAACTAATATTATACTATATGTTAGCTAACTAGAATTTATACAAAAACTTGAAACAAACAAAAAATACATTTAAATGCTACTAGGTTATCAAAAGCTTAAATCCTAATCATTCAATTACTGACAAGAACAAACGTATTGAGATGGGCAGTCTAGTCTTTTCTATGTAAAGAATACTGGGATGTTAGAGGAGTTTCTTATGAAAATGCCGTATGGGGGTGCCTGCATGGCTCAGTCAGTTAAGCGGCTGCCTTCAGCTCAGGTCATGATCCCAGAGTGGAGGGAATCAAGCCCCGTGTCAGGCTCCCTGCTCAGCAGGGAGTCTGCTTCTCCCTCTGCCCCTTCCCCCTGCTCCTTCTCTCTCTCTCTCTCACTCACTCTCTCTCTTAAATAAATAAATAATCTTTAAAAAAAAGTTTAAAAAAAAACAAAATGTCATATTAAAACCTTCCATTAGCTAGCACTACAGTGGTAAGCATATTGCAGTATGAAAATGTGTCAAACCATTCAAACACCTTAAATTTATACAATGTTATATGTCAATTATGTCTCAATAAAAATTTTTTATTTTTATAATTTTTTTTATTTGCAATAAAGGAAGAAAAGAAAACCACTGACTGAGAGAGGCAGTCTCAGACTGGAGAAAGGATGTGAGTAAAAGCAGTATTGAACAAGTGAGCTAAGAGCAAAACACACAAAATCCTTTTCCTACAATCGAAGTCAGCCATTCTCGTCTAGGTAGTCAAGATAAATATTAAAATTAGATACTTGACATGGCTAGATACACAAAATGAATACATATACATAATTGAAAAATATACAAGTAATAACTGATATTTGCTCAATTTGAAAACCAGATCAGTTTCGGTCCAATCCTACCTTGGGCCTCAGCATTGGGAGATAAAATCCCATTATTAGAAATAGAAGAGCATATTATGTAGGAGATTTTCTTTTTCTTTTTCTTTTTTTTAAAGATTTTATTTATTTATTTGACAGAGAGACACAGCGAAAGAGGGAACCCAAGCAGGGGGAGTGGGAGAGGGAGAAGCAGGCTTCCTGCTGAGCAGGGAGCCTGATGCGGGGCTCAATCCCAGGAGCATCTGCTTAACGAGTGAGCCACCCAGGTGCCCCTATGTAGGAGATTTTCAAAAACAAGGGTTACACCTACTAAATAGATTGAAATGACTAAAAGTTATCCTTCCTAAATATCCAACATTTATAAAATATTGTTATCCTTACCTGTATATTTTCTTTACTAGTAAGAGGTTTTCCTGAGTCAAATGACTGAAATATCTGTCAATATACAAAACATTAACATTAGAAACAAAAATATTAGTTTTTATATGAAACTGTTAATGTGTCCTAAAAGTATTTTAAAAATAATTTTTATTGTAAAAGTAATACATGCTCTGGTCAGAAAAGCAAGTATAGAATAAAGAAGAAAGTAAAAATTACACATAAGTCAACTTCTCTTAGGTTGTCAATGTTAATATTTTGATGTCTTTACTACCAATTTCTTTTTTATGTATTCTAAATTTTTACTTATATGTATTTGTATTCCTTTTCATTAAATATTATATCATACTCATTTTTCCATGCCATTAAGTCATTTGTAAACCTCAGTTTTATAGCTAGGTAATGTTCAATCCTATGAATGAAGCATAATAACTCCTTTCCTTTTGTTAGACATTGAGGGGGACTAATTCCCACTTTCATCCCACCATTCAGCCCTAGTTTAAGTAACACGGGTGGCTATTTTGTCTGTATTTCTGATTATCCTTTTTGGATAGATTCCTGGGAGCAGAACTGCTGGGTCATAAGAGTATTAGCACTGAGTATTAGCATTTAGAAGAATCTTTGCCAGTTTTGAGATAAAATCATATTACTCTTCAGAGTAACTCTTTTTGTGGTTCTTTTCCTTTGTTGTGAATGACCTGTTATATGTTTGGCTCTAAATACAATGTTACATTAGGAAACATTCCATTTATTTGCCACAGGAGATGTATCTTTGTATAGGGTGCATTCCTTTTGGTACAGAAGGCCCTTTTTTGAAGATGTCAATACTGATGCTCCACCCATAACCTCTCCGTCACCTCGAAGTCACCAGCAGCTTCTGTGGATAGGTTATTCACATATGGACAGTATCCTACTTCAAGTACCTTATTTCTTTGCTTGAGGGTGTTCTGTGGCCACAAGAGTATTCAGGAGAGGCTGGGAGTGCAGGGAGCAACCCATTCCAATAAGCATAAGATTGTTCTCCCTGGTCTCTCTGAGGGCCCAGTTGCCCACGCAGGGACATTCATGCTCTCTGTGATGGTTCTCCTCCCCTCCGATCTGACTTTCCCACACACTCACCATTCTCCTTGGAATCACCTCCCAAATATACTACTTGCTCCCAATTCCTTGTCTTAGGATCTGAGGGATTTGAGGGACCTCTAAACCAAGACATCACATATAGCTCTTACTGGAATAAAGTGTTGGTAAGTGTTAATTTTTTTTTTCCTTTTTTGAAGATATCCTGTATCTTCTCTAATCCATTGGAAAGTGAATAACTGAATCCAGGGGAAGACCTTTGGCGATATAATTGGAAGAGAGTTGATGATGGGACTTTAGATTTGGCGATAAGAGCAGAATCCCAATACAAGTATCATGTTAAAAGACAGAGTTTCTGAGGAGAAAGAAAAATGGCGGAGGAGTAGGGGACCCTATTTCAAATGGTCCCCGGAATTGAGCTGGATATCTACCAGACCACTCTGAGCACCCACGAAACCAGCCTGAGATGTAAGAAGATCTGGATCTCTACAAGCAGAATATCGCAGGTGGTTGGTTTTGAGGTACGAAGCAGGGAGCCCTGATTCCGCAGGCAGATATCGGAGGATAAACGGCAGCGGGGGGTGCCTGGCTGTGGGGATCCCACACCACCGGTGAGCGACAGCCTCGTGCACTGGGGATGGGGCACAGACTCGCAGACTGGTGGGGGGGAAGGACTTTAGGGCAGCCCCCTGGGCGAAAATGTGGAGCGGCAGGGTCGCGTGTGCGAACTGGGAGCGGCTGGTGGTTTTAGAAGCACAAAGGGCAGAGACGTGCTCCGACCTGGAGGCAGGACTGGGGGCGCTGCGGAGGGGTGCACAACCCAGGCCACTGCAGTTTATAGCAGCACGGACAGAAACGGAGACGGTGTGGCCCGGAGAACTCACTGAAGAACTGACTGCAGTCTCTCTGCTCTGAGGCAGAGGGTTGGAAACGGTCTCTTCTGCTCTGACTCACAGAAGAGACGCGGAAAGCCGCCAGAGAACAAAAGCCCCAAAAACTGATTCCCGCTGAGCCCATCCCCTGCCACAGGGGGGCAGGGCAACTCCCCCTAAACAGGGTTGCCTGAGTAACAGCGTGGCAGGCCCCTCCCACAGAAGACAGGCTGGGAAAACAAGAGGCCAGCAACCCTAAGGTCCCAAGAAAACAGGTGCATCTTGCTTGGGTTCTGGTTGATAATTTGGACTCTATACATTCCCTCAAACACCCATCAACAGAATGACTAGGAGGAGGAGCTCCCAAAATAGAAAACACTCAGAGATTATGACTTATGCTGCAGATTTACAAATGGATGCAGATATAACCAAGATGTCGGAGATGGAATTCAGGCTAGCAATTGTGAAGACAATAGCTAGAATGGAGAAATCAATTAATGGCAACATAGAGTCTCTAAGGGCAGAAATGAAAGGTGAATTGGCAGAACTTAAAAATGCTATCAATGAGATCCAATCCAATCTAGATAATCTAACAGCTAGGGTAAAGGAGGCAGAAGAACAAATAAGCGACCTGGAAGACAATATAATAGATAAAAAGGGAAAAGAGGAGGCCAGGGAAAAACAACTCAGAATCCATGAAAATAGAATCAGAGAAATAAGTGACACCATGAAGCATTCCAATGTCAGAATAATTGGAATCCCGGAGGGAGTGGAGAGAGAGAGAGGGCTAGAAGATGTCTTTGAGCAAATCGTAGCTGAGAACTTCCCTAATCTGGGGAATGAAACAAACATTCAAGTCCTAGAGGCAGAGAGGACCCCTCCCAAGATCAAGGAAAACAGGCCAACACCCCGACATGTAATAGTAAAACTTGCAAATCTTAGAACCAAGGAAACCATCTTAAGGGCAGTTAGGGGGAAGAGATTCCTTACGTACAGAGGGAGGAACATCAGAATAACGTCAGATCTATCCACAGAGACCTGGCAAACCAGAAAGGCCTGGCAAGACATATTCAGGGTATTAAATGAGAAGAACATGCAGCCAAGAATACTTTATCCAGCAAGGCTTTCATTTAGAATGGATGGAGAGATGCAGAGCTTCCACGACCGGCAGAAACTGAAAGAATATGTGACCACTAAGCCGGCCCTGCAAGAAATATTAAGGGAGGTTCTATAAAAGGAGAAAGACCCCAAGAGTGATCTACAACAGAAATTTACAGGGACAATCTATAAAAACAACATCTTCACAGGCAACATGATGACAATTAATTCATATCTTTCAATAATCAGTCTCAACGTGAATGGCCTAAATGCTCCCATAAAACGGCACAGGGTTGCAGATTGGATAAAAAGACAGGACCCATCCATATGCTGTCTACAAGAGACTCATTCTGAGCCTAAAGATACATCCAGACTGAAAGTGAAGGGATGGAGATCCATCTTCCATGCCAGCGGACCTCAAAAGAAAGCTGGGGTAGCAATTCTTATATCAGACAAATTAGATTTTAAACTAAAGTCTGTAATAAGAGACACAGAAGGACACTATATCATTCTTAAAGGGTCTATCCAACAAGAAGATCTAACAATTGTAAATATCTATGCCCCCAACATGGGAGCAGCCATCTACATAAGCCAACTGTTAAAGAGTCATATTGATAACAATACGTTAATTGTAGGAGACCTCAATACTCCACTCTCAGCAATGGACAGATCATCTAAGCAGAAAATCAACAAGGAAACAAGAGCTTTGAATGATACGTTGGACCAGATGGACCTCATAGATATTTACAGAGCATTCCACCTTAAAACAACAGAATACTCATTCTTCTCGAGTGTGCATGGAACTTTCTCCAGAATAGACCACATACTGAGTCACAAATCAGGTCTCAACCGATACCAAAAGATTGAGATTATTCCCTGCATATTCTCAGACCACAGTGCTCTAAAACTGGAACTCAATCACAAGAAAAAATTTGGCAGAAATTCAAACACTTGGAAGCTAAAGACCACTCTGCTCAAGAATGTTTGGGTCAACCAGGAAATCAAAGAAGAACTTAAACAATTCATGGAAATCAATGAGAATGAAAACACATTGGTCCAAAGCTTATGGGATACTGCAAAGGTGGTCCTAAGGGGGAAATACATAGCCCATCCAAGCCTCACTCAAAAAAATAGAAAAATCCCGAATTCACCAACTAACTCTACACCTTAAAGAACTAGAGAAAAAGCAACAAATGATGCCTAAGCCACGCATTAGAAGAGAAATAATTAAAATTAGAGCAGAAATCAATGAATTAGAAACCAGAAACACAGTAGATCAGATCAATGAAACTAGAAGTTGGTTCTTTGAAAGAATTAATAAGATCGATAAACCACTGGCCAGACTTATCCAAAAGAAGAGAGAAAGGACCCAAATTAATAAAATTATGAATGAAAGGGGAGAGATCACAACTAACACCAAGGAAGTAGAAACAATTATTAGAAATTATTATCAACAACTATATGCCAATAAACTGAGCAATCTGGATGAAATGGAGGCCTTCCTGGAAACCTATAAGCTGCCAAGACTGAAACAGGAAGAAATTGACAACCTGAATGGGTCAATAACCAGTGACGAGATTGAAGCGGTGATCAAAAACCTCCCAAAAAACAAGAGTCCAGGGCCTGATGGATTCCCTGGGGAGTTCTACCAAACATTCAAAGAAGAAATAATACCTATTTTACTGAAGCTGTTTCAAAAAATAGAAACAGAAGGAAAACTTCCAAACTCATTCTATGAGGCCAGCATTACCTTAATCCCCAAACCAGGCAAAGACCCCATCAAAAAGGAGAATTTCAGACCGATATCCCTGATGAATATGGATTCCAAAATCCTCGACAAAATCCTAGCTCATAGGATCCAACAATACATTAAAAGGATCATCCACCACAACCAAGTGGGATTTATCCCAGGGATGCAAGGGTGGTTCAACATTCGCAAATCAATCAATGTGACAGAACACATTAATAAGAGGAGGGAGAAGAACCATATGGTCCTCTCAATTGATGCAGAAAAAGCATTCGACAAAATATAACATCCTTTCCTGATTAAAACTCTCCAGAGTATAGGGATAGAGGGAACATTCCTCAAGTTCATAAAATCCATCTATGAAAAACCCACAGTGAATATCATCCTCAATGGGGAAAAGCTGAGAGCCTTTCCCTTAAGATCAGGAACACGTCAAGGATGCCCACTATTGCCACTATTGTTCAACATAGTACTAGAAGTCCTAGCAACAGCAATCAGACAACAAAAAGAAAAAAAAGGTATTCATATTGGCAAAGAAGAAGTCAAACTCTCTCTTTTCGAAGACATGATACTTTATGTGGAAAACCCAAAAGACTTCACCCCCAAATTACTAGAACTCATACAACAATTCAGTAATGTGGCAGGATACAAAATCAATGCACAGAAATCAGTTGCTTTCTTATACACTAACAACGCAACTGTAGAGAGAGAAATTAGAGAAACGATTCCATTTACAATAGCACCAAAAACCATAAGATTCCTCAGAATAAACCTAACCAAAGAGGAAAGGATCTATACTCTAGGAACTACAAAACACTCATGAAAGAAATTGAAGAAGACACAAAAAGATGGAAAAATATTCCATGCTCATGGATCAGAAGAATAAACATTGTTAAAATGTCTATGCTACCCAGAGCAATCTATACCTTCAATGCCATCCCGATCAAAATTCCAATGACATTTTTCAAAGTGCTGGAACAAACAATCCTAAAATTTGTATGGAATCAGAAAAGACCCCGAATCGCCAAGGACATGTTGAAAAAGAAAAACAAAGCTGGGGGCATCACGTTGCCCAATTTCAAGCTATATTACAAAGCTGTGATCACCAAGGCAGCATGGTACTGGCACAAAAACAGACATATAGACCAATGGAACAGAATAGAGAACCCAGATATGGACCCTCAACTCTGTGGTCAAATAATCTTTGACAAAGCAGGAAAAACATGCAATGGCAAAAAGATAGTCTCTTCAATAAATGGTGCTGGGAAAATTGGACAGCCACATGCAGAAGAATGAAACTCGACCATTCTCTGACACCATTCACAAAGATAAACTCAAAGTGGATGAAAGACCTCAATGTGAGACAGGAATCCATCCAAATCCTAGAGGAGAACACAGGCAGTAACCTCTTTGACATCGCCCACAGCAACTTCATTCAAGATACATCTCCAAAAGCTAGTGAAACAAAAGCAAAAATGAACTTTTGGGACTTCATCAAGATAAAAAGCTTCTGCACAGCAAAGGAAACAGTCAACAAAACAAAGAGGCAACCCACTGAATGGGAGAAGATATTTGCAAATGACACTACAGATAAAGGGCTGGTATCCAAGATCTATAAAGAACTTCTCAAACTCAACACCCAAAAAACAAATAATCAAGTCAAAAAGTGGGCAGAAGAGATGAACAGACACTTCTCTGAAGAATACATACAAATGGCTAACAGACACATGAAAAAATGTTCACCATCATTAGCCATCAGGGAAATTCAAATCAAAACCACACTGAGATACCACCTTACACCAGTTAGAATGGCCAAAATGAACAGGGAAAGAAACAACAAATGTTGGAGAGGTTGTGGAGAAAGGGGAACCCTCTTACACTGTTGGTGGGAATGCAAGTTGGTACAGCCACTTTGGAAAACAGTGTGGAGGTTCCTCAAAAATTTAAAAATAGAGCTACCCTATGACCCAGCAATTGCACTACTGGGTATTTACCCCAAAGACACAGATGTAGTGAAAAGAAGGACCATGTGCACCCCAATGTTCATAGCAGCAATGTCCGCAATAGCCAAACTGTGGAAAGAGCTGAGATGCCCTTCAACAGATGAATGGATAAAGAAGATGTGGTCCGTATATACAACGGAATATTACTCAGCCATCAGAAAGGATGAATACCCAACTTTTACATCAACATGGATGGGACTGGAGGAGATTATGCTAAGTGAAATAAGTCAAGCAGAGAAAGTCAATTACCATATGGTTTCACTTATTTGTGGAATATAAGGAATAGCATGGAGGACATTAAGAGAAGGAAGGGAAAAATGAGGGGGGGGAATTGGAGGGAGAGATGAACCATGAGAGACTATGGACTCTGAGAAACAAACAGGGTTTTGAGGGGGGGATTGGTTAGCCCGGTGATGGGTATTAAGGAGGGTACGTACTTCATGGAGCACTGGGTGTTATACAAAAACAATGGATTGTGGATCACCACATCAAAAACTAATAATGTACTGTATGGTGACTAACATAACATAATAAAATTTTAAAAAAATAGAAATAAAAATAAAAAATAAAAAAAGAGAAAAAATAAAAATAAAAATAAAAATAAATAAAATTGAAAAAAAAGAGTTTCTTAAGAAGCCTGTGAAAAGTCAAATAGTAATCTGTAAGACTTTTTCAGTTACTTCTTTTACAACTAAAATCTAATTAATTAATCCTTTCTTTAAACAACTAGCCCCCAGCCTAATAACATTGGCACCTATTTTAATTATAAACCCTGAATGCATTTCCTCTTTTAATTACACTTTTTAAATTCCCAATTGAAGCTGGAAAGCTTCAAATTAACTTTGAGAACATAAAATTTAAAGTCACAATCTATTGAAAGACAATTCACACACACTTTTCTCTTATGAAAACTGGTTAATAAAAATGAAGTTTGGAATTCACCTGTAAAAATTAGTTTCAGCCTGTTTGCTTTGGTGAAAGCAATGAGCATTAAAAACTCTTTCTTGTAAAACAAAAACAAAAACAAAAACAAACAACAACAAAACAAAAACAAAAAACAAACACCTAAAAACCAAAAAGCAACTTTCTCTTGTTTCTCATTCTAACCAATTGGTTCCTCTTTCCTTCTCATTTTCCTGGACTCTAAATGTGGATGACCCTAAGGTTCAGTCCTCTGACTTCTATTTTTCTCTCTCTGCCCCAGCTGATTTCATCCAGTCCCATGATTTTAAATCTCTATGCTAATGCTCCCAAAATTTACTAGGATCCATCTCCACCAGGGAGACCACTTTTCACTCCTTTCACCAATATTACCCCAACCATTGTCATGTCTAACTCAGATTATTTGCAAAGACCTTCTAACTGGTTTCCCTATTTATACCCATGTTCATCCACAGTCTATTCTCCAAACAGCAAGCAAAGTAGTCCTTTGAAAAGTAATTCCTATCCTGTCACTCCTCTGCTCAAAATTCTATAAGTTTCCCATCTTACTTAGAGTAAACTCCTGCTCCTCACCAAGCCCCATGAGGTCTGATATGACCGTAGCCCCTGAGTCCCACCATCCGCTCCTCCTCTCTGTTTTACCAGCCTCACTTGGCCTCCTTGGTTTTCCTCAACCACATTTTGCAGGCATCCCCCTCAGGGCCTTTGCCCTTGCACTTCCTCCTAGTTGGAAGGTTGGTCCCTCAAATCTTTCACCCTCAAAACTCCCTTATAAGGGATACTTCAAGCCACTTTGAATAAAACTCACTGCTTTGATCACTCTCTGTCCCCTCAGCTCAGCTTGACTGTCCCTCATAGTACATCATCACCTGACATA
Organism: Halichoerus grypus; assembly: GCF_964656455.1. Taxonomy (NCBI): domain Eukaryota; kingdom Metazoa; phylum Chordata; class Mammalia; order Carnivora; family Phocidae; genus Halichoerus; species Halichoerus grypus. The sequence continues at coordinate 155,066,109 of NC_135717.1, read as the reverse complement.
TATTTATGTGCTTAATATGTTTATTGTTTGTCTTCTTCACTGGACTGTCCAATAGTAACATGCTCCCAAAAAGGCAATAACTCCATTTATCTTTTTACTGGTCTATCCCCATGGCTAAAATAGTGCCTGTTATTCAGTAAGCATTCAATAAAATATTTAAATGAGTTAAAATATAATTTTAATAACAAAATGCAAATCATTTACAATAGGGAAAGGCTGTTGGCTGAGAAGCAAGCAAGAAAACACTGTTCATTTAACCCAGGTAAGAAGATGAGTTAGTTCATGCCAAAAAAATGAGCAAAAAACTAACTCTTTTCTCTCTAGATAGAGAGATATAGAAAGAGACAGAGATAGGGATGTATATACATACACACACAGATGTATCCTATTGCCTACTGAATGTCCCTCTTAGGCTTATTTCTAGATAACCTCACACTTACCCTGGTACAACAAATTATAATGCTGTATCAGTCATACTGAGAATTAAGCAGTGACATTTTAGGGGAGTACACTGAAGTAATGAATGCATTGTATGTATATTTAATGTCAGCTTCTGCAAGTAATTTTCAAGACTAATAGCCTATTCCCCAGCTTCTTCTAGGCCTTCCAAATTTGAATCCCACCAGTATGTACTGTCTGTCAGTCTCATTCCTCACGCATACCGTCTTCCCCAGGAAACTGACTTGTTACCTCCTATTTCCTTTTTTTTTTTTTTTTTTTTTTTTTTTTTTTTTTTTTTTTTTAAAGATTTTATTTATTTATTCATGAGAGACAGAGAGAGAGAGAGGCAGAGGGAGAAGCAGGCTCCCAAGGAGCAGAGAGCCCGATGCAGGACTCGATCCCAGGACCCTGGGATCATGACCTGAGCCGAAGGCAGACACTTAACCATCTGAGCCACCCAGGTGCCCTTCCTATTTCCTTTATTGCTAGATCACAAGGGTCCAAGCGTCTGCAAGATGGCTCAGTGATTCTCATGAAACCCAAAACAAGAAAATAAGAGCTCACTCTGATTTAAATATAAATGCCAGTATTCATTTGCAAGGATGTTTCAAGGATCTCATTTACAAATACAATTTGAACAATGCATGTTTAACATTCTAGCATAAAGTATATAAATCAAAATATCCAAATAAAACATGAGAAGAGACTGTTTTGACTAACAACATTAACCAGAAATTATCAGATTAGATGCCAAAGTCTAAAGAGGTAGTGGCTGATGTGTCCCCTGAGACCGTCTGTAACATAGAGATCATAAAAATTGACTCCAATGCCGTACTCCCCCACATGACACCCTTCCCTTCCAGACGAATGAAACCTTGTAAGAGCCTATGGTTAGATAACAAGGCTTAACAAAGAGGTTTGCAGTACCAGAGACTTGTAAATACACTTTTGTGGAAGCATTCCCTAAATTTGAAGAATGTAGCCTTCAAAAAGGTAAAGAAATGGCTTTGAATCAGAGCAGCAGATTTACCTTCACTTTTCCAGGAGGCTTACAGCCAGAGGGTACCGAGGAAGGCATGTTTTTTCCATAAAAAATCTGGGATATCTCATAAAAGGCTTCAGAAAAAAATCTTAAATCTGTAAGGACCTGAATCTTTAAAGGAAAGAAAAAAAATGAGATTTTAATTAAATAATTTGTTTTACTTACAAAATAAAAATTTTAGAGAACAATCATCAACTTTCTGAGATCCAAAATTTCTGCTTAATATAATTGGTAATGCCTTATAAATTAATGCTTGGTAAACACAGTGGATGGAGAAGTATGTGTTTGTGTATAAGCTAGTTTACATGTGCAATGGACCAGGAAACTAATAAACAACAGCAGGCAACTGTTCAGAACAATGGACATTTGTCAGATGTGTCTTACTTCATCAGAGCAAACACAAAAATATGACAGGCATAGAAGAGTTAAAAAAAATAATTGAATTTATTTTTTGTTCCCATGGTGAACTATGGTTTAAAAGAAAAACAAAACAAAAACACTCCTGATGTTCTCTAATACTCTGAGGAAAGTCAAACCAACCAGATGAACTCTATAATGTATCAACATAGAGACAACTATTCGTTTTGTCATCCATAATTAATGCCACTGTCAGTTTTAAAGACATATCCTTAAAGTTAATCAGTTGGTAACTATAAATTGTACATGGCTTATTTTGAATATTACCCAGCAGGACTTTCAATCAGGAAATTATGGGAAGAGAAGTTCCAGAACAAAAATCATTCATTCAACGTGTTTATTGGGCACTTCCACCAAGCCCTCTTGGGTGTTACAATCCTTCCCAGATGTGTATTGAGCTAATTTAAGTGATACACGAAGATATACACAGTATAAGGGATAAAGGCTACTGACAAAAATGCTACTTTCAGAGCTCCAGTCAAGAAGGACTTCTCTGAGAAGACATTCAAGAGAAAATTGGGGAATGACATGAAAGAGAGACATGTGAAAATCTGCTGAGAGATCTCAAGTACAAAGGTCATGTGGCCTTTATATATATATATATAATATATATAATACAGACACATACACTTATTATCTCTTTTCCTTTAAGTACTACCATAGCAATCTTAAGAGCATATAATTTTTTTAAATTTTATTTTTATTATGTTATGTTAGTTATCATACATTACATCATTAGTTTTTGATGTAGTACTCCATGATTCATTGTTTGCGTGTAACACCCAGTGCTCCGTGCAATAAAGAGCATATAAATTTTAAAGAAATAAAAAGGTAAGTTAGGAGGAAATAGGATGTGATGATAGCATGAAAATAAAGCATAAAAGGTTAGGAGAATATTTGCAATGGGGAAGAGAAAACTCTGCTTGTCTACTGAGTTGCACACTTTGGTTCTTGCCTAAAATACCTTGGGCTCTAATCTCCCCAGTGCCATATAATATCCAAGTAGGCATTAGTGGAGCTCTTTTAGACTTCTAGCTGAACACTTTCTCATTATCCCTTGGAGGAAATGCTGTGTGAGGTTTGTCTCCACTGATCTTGGCTATGAGACACCTCTACACGAACTACCTGTAACCTCTAAGGCTACCTCTGTTTCCGTTTATCCTACTAATCTGGCCATTTGAAAAAGCAATGGTGATAACAATGAACATGTATTTTCAGAAATGACCAACAGTGTGAACATAAACAAGCCAGATGGATAAAAGAACTACCCTTAAATCAACCCTTCACATGCACAAATACAGAACCATCAGTGGCCTTCCCAGGAATGCTGGATATTTTGAGACTAATAAATCTTTCAAGATGTTGGCAGTTCTAAAGTGAAGCCAGACCGGCTGATCATAAAGAGGTCTGAAAGCTTTCCCTGAAAGACACTAGTGCACAACAGAAACTTAACAGCGTGATCTATTGCTGTTTGACTTGTCAGAAAGCATTGTTTGCTGTTTCCTGACTATGACTTTTCTCTCTTCCCACTCACTGACCCCGGTTTACTTCAGAAAGGTCAGGCAAACTCTACTCAAACAGGTTCTCATTTCTCCCTCTGTGTGATGCATCAGTTGCCCTTTTTCATTGCTTCTGTCAAAACCCTGGTTGGGTGTTTCTGTTCTACTATTGCCAATAAGATGCCACTTCCGACTCACTCTGCTCCTGACACTGTTGCCATGATACATCTGATCGTGTCCTTCTTCGGACCAAGATTCTGCAATTCATCCCACCTCTCAACCCAAGGCTGCAGTCTAGAGTCCACAGTTCTTCACGGGCTTTTAAGCTACCCTAGTACAAAAAGTTGCCAAGTGCTAACAATCCAATAAAACACGGTCATTTAATCAAAAACTTTGTTCCAGATTATATCTTTTAGTGCCTCTCTGGATCTCCTTCTGACACGTTACTAATGGTCACTGCAACCCTTCCTTGCTTCTCCGGCCTCTAAATGACAGACCAGAACAAAACAGCTACCCAATTCTGATTCCATAGTCTCCTCATTTCTCTCACTGTTCAGCCTCCACATTATGCCTTAGTTTGGAATTCAAGACTGGGCCCCGCTGTTCATGGACATCATGGACCACAACATGGATCTCTGGTATTCTCATATTATGTTCTCCCTCCTCAAAACCTCCTCTCTGTTTTCACTGAACCACCCCTGCCCCCTTAACAAGTCCATACTGTCTCATCTCTATATGTTTCACACTATTACCTGCCAAGAATGTTCCTTTCTTCCTCTCTCCTGCTCAGTTAGTTCTGCTTTCTTCACTAAATCTTACCTACTTAGTAAAACCGAGAGACCCAAAGCCATTTTCCCTCTTTCAAACTCCAGGAGACAATGCTCATGATACTCATTTGGAAATGATCAAGGGATAGATGCACGTGTTATTGTCTTATGTATATGTCCTGTCTTTCTTCCCTTATTTTCACTTCCTTATAAGCAAGGACCATGGGTTACATTTCTTTGATTAGTTACGAACATGGTGCTTTCACATAGGAGATACTCAATAAATGTTGTTTCAGAGGTAAAGCAATAAATATTTACCAAGGATCTTCTAGATGAGTTCCCACTAAACACTATGGAAAGTGTGGACAGTAGGCACTTGATAAGTGTCTATAGATTTTAAAATCAATTCAATAATTAATTACCGAGTATCGATATATGAATTTATTATTCAAGATACAATCAATAGGGGACTAAAAGATGAATAAGATTCAGGCCCTAACCTCGGGAATTTTGCAATCTTGAACAGAACACTGTTTTTAAAAAAGAGAGAGGGAAGTTATATGTAGTTTATAAAAAAGTGTTACTGGAAATCAAAAAGCAGGAGAACTCTTAAGAGTTCAGGAAGTGAGAAAGAGTGATCCAGAAATTTTCATGGCTGACAAAAAGTTATTTATTCCTGAGTTAAAATATATCCTCTTAATAGCACCAGAATTCCTCTTAGGGAAGGTACTGTTTTTATTTAGAAATAGAATGTTATGGACTCTTTGGGTCTTAGGCTGAAGTCAGCTATAGTGGGACTATCTGCACCATGGAAACTGAAAATGCTACAAATCAGGGCTTTTTTTTTTAGAGTGAGGTGTGAAACACTTATCAGCACACAGCTGATTAAGCCATGGGATGGGAGGCAAAAGCATGAGATGTTGGCTAAGAAATATTTTAAACCCAGAGATGCCAAATAGTCTATTTTAAATTGTTTGCTTTTCCTCAACTTAAATTTTCCTGTGTTCCAAATTTTCACTAAATCCAGTATGAAAATAAAGGCCTTAGGTGAATGTGTTGTGTATGTTTATGTGTAAGTGAGTGAGTGAGTGTGTGTGTGTGTGTGTGTGTGTATAGAATGTGGATTAGGACTGAACTCCATATTCAAGATGAGGAGGTGCAGAACAGGGAGCAAATCTGCTGGATGTTGAGATGATCCATGTGCAAAAGGAATTCAACAGAAGTGAGAGACTGTGACCATAGCTAACTAGGAAAAGGGCAGAGAAAATGAGGTGCTTGAGGTTCCCAGTCCACATGGGGTTCAAGCCAACTGTACATGGATCTTGAAGACAGAGAGCCTCACCTGACTTCTAGGTTACAGAATTAGTTATAATTTAGCATCTGTGTGTTTTGTCACTTCAATTGCCCGTACAATGAAAACTTCTCACATATTATGATATACATAAAGACCCTTAGCAAAAAGTTCACAGGAACTTCAGAAAACAGACTCACTAGTTTCCACCAGGAAACCAATATTCCAGAAGAGGTGATTTCCAGGCTGATTGAACGAGCCTTGTTCCCACATGTCGCTGTTCCTCACTTTACTGTGGCCCAAGCATAAAACGAGCTAACGATTCTAACTAGCTCCCTCTCATACCTTATTATAATAATGGGCATGTTTTTTTAATATCAGCACAACACCATATTATTATCAGCTTATTATTATGAGTATTAGAACCAAATTAATTTGACAGTATCTTTACAGTTCAAGAATATCAAATATCTTAAAAGTTTGTCACATACCTTGAGGATCCTTGCTTCTAGATTTCTGACGAGGTCTTGGCAAATTCCAGACACAAAATATTGGTACAATGCAAGGAGAGGCAGAATCTACCAATGGGAAAAACATTTTTTTAATCTAAAACATGTTTTATCAAGTTAATAACCTAATAATAAAATGTAGCCAAATATTAATGTGGGAGATGTTACATAAAACAGCAATTGATTCTGCCATGCTAAGAGACTAAACTATTTAGCTAAGTGAAATGATCTGCCTAGCATATGCTTCGTAATTTTATGAGAACTTAAAAGTGCCATCAGGGGGACTTGTAGATGCCACCTGGTACCCCACACCTAGGTTTCAAATCCCTTCAAGCATGGAAGAGTGAAAATCCAATCAATTATCTTCCTTGAAAAAAATTAATTTAATATATATGTATGAATCACTGAGGCCTATAGAAACATTCTAGCAAATGAGCTATCAAATAACTGCAAAATTTAAAGCAAAGGAACTCCCATCCATGTCACCTACTCAGTCATGGAAGCTGCTATTTGTTTTCAACTGGAATATCTCTATCAGCAAAAGAATATTTAGAACATGCTCATTATGTATCAGGCACTGTTGAATGACAACAAAATCTAATGAGTCCTTGCTTTCACAGAGCACATATTCTATTGATGACCCAAGCTTACTCTTCACATAGTATTTTTATTTTCCTAGAATTAACCCCCAAAGTTCAACTCCTCTTGAAATCTCGTGGATATGGGTGAAGGCATACAAACTATCCATGCTGTGGTTGATCCAACCACTATCCGGCCAGAGTCAGGTGTTGAGGGAATAGGTGTTTGCCTAGAATTCTGAACAGTTTCCGATCTCAACTGAAAACCCAATTTTGGTTCCTACAACTGGGCCCTTCTCTACTAAAGGGAGATAGAGCAAGGAAGAGTATTGGGATCCCCATTATTTAGTAAACGATTTCCCATGATTCCACAGCAATGGGTCTCCCAGCAAGTTCTGTATGTGACAGCAGTCTCCTTACCCACTGGGCTTCTTCTGGAGAGTAGTGTGATACAAAATGGAAACTGTTTACATCTTGCAAGTTCAGCTAAGGAACCTCTAATTGTCAGTCAACTGGCAGCTACTAATAGCAACAGCTTTTTAAACGGTTTAGAACTGGTCTTAAATGATTTCAAACATAGTACATTTTTCTACAATTATGCACTACAACATAACACAATATCTTTTTCTACAATTAATGCAGCACAAAACAATAAGAGTTGGCTATTACCTTTGAGATTGCTTCTTTTCTTTAGTGAGAAATAAAAACACACCACTTTATTGCTGCCAATTGCTCAATTATTCAGAAAAATGTTCTCAATTTCTTAAGCTTCAGAGAAAAAAAGTCTCATTTCTTTTCCAGTGCAGTGATATGTATTATATATGAATATGACTAGGCAGCTAAAGGTTACCCAGAGGATAGAACTATTTTCTAAATCCAGAAATGAATCCCCTTAACAATGAGAGGAGTACCATTTTGTTATCTTTTCCTAATAAAAAATTTCTTGCCAAATATGCCAAGTGTTAAAAGCATTTATCAATCTCTTCACTTTAACACATGGCTTTATAATTTAACAATTCATATCAGGGGACAATAAATCTTTTAAATATAAAGAGAGAGTGAATTTAGAACAACAGAAAAGAAAATAATATATGAGGGGAAGAAGAAAGTAGGTATGAAAATTATGGAAAAAAAGGAAAGAACCAAAAAAAGAAAGAATAGGTATTAAGAAGCAAATATGGTGGGGGAGAGATACAAATGTAGAAGAAATAACATATAGGAAGAAAATAGGAAAATAGGAAATAAATAGGAAAAATAAAATAAAGGAGAAAAATATAAAATGACCAGAACATACTGATTTATTTTTTAAAAGCAACCAACTTCAAATTTATGACATATACTATGATTTATTTCCCCAAAGGAAGAGAATTGTATGAGGTTTTGAATGTCCTTGGATATTAAGAAGTATTTGTCTTTCATTTCACAGTTTGAATCTGTTGTTCACTTAGAACAGGGAGAAGACAAGAGACCAAAGATCAATTTATCTCCACAAAGAAATACTCTCATAGTTTGGGTACTGATATGACCTGCACGAGTTAATGCAGTGAGTTACATGTGCACTAGGTTCCTCTGTTTGAGACCAGGGAAATATTCTAATCAATTTCCCCAACTGTCTTAAGAAGGAAGAAAAGAGATAAAGTAATAGAGTAAAAAGGGAACAAAATCAAACAGACATTGACTTTGTATCCAAAATGCAGTGCAAATAATGATGTCAAAGAAGGAATATTAATTAATATATTTTATTTTGCAGTACAGGTAACAATCCTGAATCTAGAGTTTAAGAGTTAAACAAGACCAGCCAAGAGAACATTAGCAAAATTTGAAAGGTTTAAGGTAAGGCAAAAATACCACAGTGAATTAAAATTTGTTGATTTTACAAATAACTTACTATTAGATTTTGCTTAGCATAGTGTAGTTCACGTATAATGTAATACAGACTTGCGACTACAGAGCAAATGTCAGCCCTGTATCTGTCTGAGAAGAGCTCGATGCCTGGGAGAAGCTGACTGATTTCATACTGAGCATAGCAACGTTCAGCTTTGGGGTGTGGAAGTGTGGTTCTAAGCAAACCCTGAAAATGAAAACAGGTGAAATGAAGAGCTATAAATTGTATTTGCAACACTGAAACAAAAAGATAAGTATACGTATTACTTCCTAAAGTGCTTAGCATAAGCCTAGCACACTGTACCTTGTAATAAACGGTACTTATCATTAATATTATCATCATTACAGTTCCAAATGCTTCCATCATCACTCAAGATGGGCCTTTTAAATTCCATGGTAGTTGGATACTTATTATTTTCAGATGAAATTATCATTATATTATCATTTGTTGGAGTCAATTTTGTGTTGGACACTATTGGTAAATTCTTTATAAACACTACCTCATTTAATCCTCATTTAACCTACCTCTAGAAGGAAGGATTATTACCTCACAAATGATATAATTGAGGCTTAAACAATTAACTTATATGAGGTCACAGAGCTAATGGTGGAAGAAAGAAGATTCAAAGTCACATCTATTTAAATAAAAAAAAAAAAATCTATGCTCTTTCCACTATACCAACCTATAAGTTAACAAATGATTTCAGAGATAAAAGATGATTTCAGAAGTCTAAATCAAGCAGAGTTAATTCTGAATTTTTAACTGAATTAAGTAAAAAGATGAGTTGTTTAATTCTGCCAATATTTCTTAGGTAATTTATATGACCAACACTGTATTCGATGTTGGGAAACAAAATTGACACACAAAATCAAATTTTACATTTAGGAGTGTTTCTGATGTTATCCTAAATAATTAACATTAACTGATGACATGTAATACAAAATTATTTTAATGTATATTATCAGAAAAGAATTTTAATCAGATTGTTCATTAAAGTTATAAAGTACCTACTCTAAAATACTATGTAGCACTTGTTTAAATTTTTAATTTTACAAATCTGCTTTAAAATCATAAAAAAATTAAGATTTTTAAAATAAATCTTACCAGCTTTTATTTTAGGTGCAGTATTACTAAAAAATTATGCCCACAGTAAGCAAACATTTAATTTTTTAAATTGCTTATTTTCTACAACAACAGCATTATCTTCAAGAACAAGCAGTATCAGACAGTAAAGAATGCAATATAAGGAGTCAGTATCAGATTATTGTGCACTTTGCACTCTTGCCTCCTCCACCTCCTCTCTTTAAAGCACAGGCAAGAGGTGCATGGAGCATAAGAAAACTGAAAAGTCTGGCCTTACATCCAGACAAGGCTTTCCAGAGAGCTTATCTATCTAGATTTCATAAGCTATCAGAGGCCTCTGATACACAGAACAAGCGTGTCCACCCTTCAAGGTAAATAGAACCTTTAGTAGAGTGCAAAGGCCCCTGGCTACCTCCCTGTATCTCAAAATGTCTTATATTTCAGATAAAAGCTCTTTTCTTCTTCAATGAAGTCAAACCAAAATTCTAAGAGCTGACAACACTCTCTACTTCTGTAGTCTTCAACTTATTTCTTGCTTTCATTATATGGTATATTTCACATTGTGCAATCGAGCAAAACTTTATTTAGAGATGAGATAACCTAAGGCCACCATTTGGAGTTAAACAGACTGGCTTCACAGCTCATTAGCAACACAGTCTTACTAATGATGAGAGACTCAGTTTCCTTATCTGCAAACCTCCTTCCAGAGTCTAAAGGAGAGAGAGATTCTGCTGAATAGTCAAGGTAAAAATGCCACCTTCAGCTAGTGAAGGAAAGATGGACTCATGATATCTCATCAAGGTCCGTGCTATCTTCCTACCTATGAGTTTTTTGATTACGATAAACCACTGCACTTTTTTTTTTTCTGACTGAATGGTCACCACTGTCAGAAGATACACATAAAGTGTTACCTGAAAGAGTAATGCAGACAAAATGCAACAGTTCGTTCTCTTGTCAACCTCCGAGATCATAATAAATCTAAATAAGTATAACAAAAAAGAAATGGATTCATGGACAATTTTCCAATAATACATTTATATAAATACATCTATATAAATACACCTATATACATACATACATATATAAATACATACATATAAACACTCATAGATTTTCCAAAATTAAAATAGACTTTGTGATTCTAAAAGTGCTACACACTTATATAAGATCTAGAACACACAAAAAACATAAAACACAAAATGAAATATCACCGATAAGCCTACCACCTAAACATGATTACTGGTAACATTTTGGCTAATTTCCCGCTAGATTTTTTTCCATATATAGAAAATTTTTAATTTTCTCTACATATCAAGATACTGTGCATGTTTTTGCCCACCACACCCTATAGATAAGGGAAAAATGTACCTGGAAAAGTGAAAGAAAACTGTACCTCTACTCCTTCCATACTTTTTAAATTTCTCACATTACTCAAGTCTTTAAGATATCTGTCAGTGCTAACTAGGTATAAGACACTGTTCCATTGATCTGTGTGTCTGTTTTTGTGCCAGTACCAAACTGCCTTGCTGATGACAGCTTTGTAATCGAGCTTGAAGTCTGGCATTGTGATGCCACTAGTTTTGGTTTTCTTTTTCAACATTCCTTTGGCTATTCTGGGTCTTTTCTGGTTCCATACAAATTTTAGGATTATTTGTTCCAGCTCTGTGAAAAAAGTTGGTGATATTTTGATAGGGATTACACTGAATGTATAGATTGCTCTAGGTAGCAAAGACATTTTAACAATATATGTGCTTCCAATTCATCAGCATGGAATGTTTTTTCCATTTCTTTGTGTCTTCCTCAATTTCTTTCATGAGTATTCTAGTTTCTGAGTACAGATCTTATACCTCCTTGGTTAGGTTTATTCCTAGGTATCTTACGGTTTTTGATGCAATTGTAAATGGGATCAACTCCTTAATTTCTCTTTCTGTCTCACTGTTAGTGTATAGAAATGCAACTGATTTCTGTGCATTGATTTTATATCCTGCCACTTTGCTAAATTGCTGTATGAGTTCTAGTAATTTGGGGGTGGAGTCTTTTGGGTTTTTCACATAAAGTATCATGTCATCTGTGAAGAGTGAGTTTGACTTCTTCTTTGCCAATCTGAATGCCTTTCATTTATTTTTGTTGTCTGATTGCTGAGGCTAGGACTTCTAGTACTATGTTGAACACCAGTGGTGACAGTGGACATCCATGCCGTGTTCCTGACCTTAGGGGAAAAGCTCTCAGTTTTCCCCATTGAGAATGATATTTGCTATGGGTCTTTCATATACGGTTTTTTGATATTGAGGTATGTTCCCTCTATCCCTACACTGTGAAGAGTTTTAATCAAGAAAGGATGCTGTATTTTGTCAAATGCTTTTTCTGCATCTATTGAGAGGATCATATGGTTCTTGTCCTTTCTTCTTTTAATGTAGTGTATCATATTGATTGATTTGCAGATGTTGAACCACCCTTGCAGCCCAGGAATAAATCCCACTTGGTCGTGGTGAATAATCCTTTTAATGTACTGTTGGATTCTACTGGCTAGTATCTTGGTGAGAATTTTGGTATCTATGTTCATTAGGGATATTGGTCTGTAATTCTCCTTTTTGGTGGGTTCTTCGTCTGGCTTTGGAATCAAGGTAATGCTGGCCTCATAGAATGAGTTGGAAATTTTCCTTCCATTTCTATTTTTTGAAACAGCTTCAGAATAATAGGTATTAGTTCTTCTTTAAATGCTTGGTAGCATTCCCCTGGGAAGCCATCTGGCCCTGGACTCTTGTTTGATGGGAGATTTTTGATTATTGCTTCAATTTCCTTGCTGGTTATGGTTCTGTTCAGGTTTTCTATTTCTTCCTGTTTTAGTTTTGATAGTTTATATGTTTCTAGGGATGCATCCATTTCTTCCAGATTGCCTAATTTGTTGGCATATAGTTGCTCATAATATGTTCTTCTAACTGTTCGTATTTCTTCAGTGTTGGTTGTGATCTCTCCTCTTTCATTAATGATTATATTTATTTGGGCCCTTTCTCTTTTCTTTTTGATAAGTCTGGCCAGGGGTTTTCAATCTTATTAATTCTTTCGAAGAACCAACTCCTAGTTTCATTGATCTGTTCTATGTTCCTTTGGTTTCTGTTTCACTGATTTCTGTTCTAATCTTGATTAATTCTCTTCTACTGTTGGGTTTAGGCTTTATTTGCTATTCGTTCTCCAGCTCCCTTAGGTGTAAGGTTAGGTTGTGTATTTGAGACCTTCTTATTTCTTGCTACATACTTCCCTCTTAGGACTGACACACAGGTCAATAGAACAGAATAGAGACCCCAGAATGGACCTTCAACTCTGGTCAACTAATCTTTGACAAAGCAGGAAAGAATATCCAATGGAAAAAAGACAGTCTCTTCAACAAATGGTGTTGGAAAAATTGGACAGCCACATGCAGAAGAATGAAACTGGACCATTTTATTACACCATACACAAAAATAGACTCAAAATGGATTAAAGACCTAATTGTGTGACAAGAATCCATCAAAGCCTAGAGGAGAACACAGGCAGCAACCTCTGTGACCTCAGCCAGAGCAACCTCTTGCTAGACACATCTCCAAAGGCAAGGGAAACAAAGGTAAAAATGAACTATTGGGACTTCATCAAGATAAAAAGCTTCTGCACAGCAAAGGACACAGTCGACAAAACCAAAAGACCACTGACAGAATGGGAGAAGATACTGGCAAATGTCTTATCAGATAAAGGGCTCTTATCCAAAATCTATAAAGAACTTACCAAACTCAACACCCAAAGAACAAATAATCCAATCAAGAAATGGGCAGAAGACACGAACAGATATTTCTCCAAAGAAAACATACAAATAGCCAAAAGACACATGAAAAATGCTCCACATCACAATACAAATCAAAGCCACAGTGAGATACCACCTCACACCAGTGAGAATGGCTAAAATTAACAAGTCAGGAAATGACAGATGTTGGCAAGGATGTGGAGAAAGGGGAACCCTCCTACACTGTTGGTGGGAATGAAAGCTTGTACAGCCACTCTGGAAAACAGTAGGGAGGTTCTTCAAAAAGTTAAAAATAGAGCTACACCCTACGATCCAGCAATTGCACTAGTAGGTATTTACCCCAAAGATACAAATGTAGTGATCCAAAGGGGCGCCTGCACCCCAATGTTTATAGCAGCAATGTCCACAATAGCCAAAGTATGGAAAAAGTAGAGATGTCCATCAACAGATTAATGGATAAAGAAGATGTGGTATAAACACACACACACACACACACACACACACACACACACACACACACAATGGAATACTACTCAGCCATCAAAAAAATGAAACCTTGCCATTTGCAATGACATGGATGGAACTAGAGGGTATTATGCTAAGCGAAATAAGTCAATCAGAGAAAGACAATTATCATATGCTCTCACTCGTATGTGAAATTTAAGAAACAGAACAGAGGATCATAGGGGAAGAGAGGGAAAAATAAAACAAGACAAGCTAGAAAAGACCAGGAAAGAGATTCTTCCCTAGAGCCTTCAGAGGACAGTAAAACCCTCCCAAGGCACTGATTTTAGGACTTCTGACCCCCCAAACTGTAAGATAATAAATCTGTGTTGTTTTAAGCCACAAATTTTGTGGTAATTTGTTAGAACTAGGAAACTAATCAGTATGTGTTATGACCTAAATTATGCACCCACCCAAATTCATATGTTGGAGTCCTAACCCCCAATAACATCAGAATGTGACTACGATGGGGCCTTTAAAGAGGCAATTAGGTTATAATGAGGTTACTAGGGTGGGCCCTAATCCAACATGACTGATGTCCTTTTAAGAAGAGGAGATTAGGCCACAGACATGCACGGAGGGAAGACCACATAAGGACACAGCAGGAAGACAGCATCTACAAGGAGAGGCCTCAAAAGAAACCAAATCTGCCAACACCCTTATCTAAGAATTCAAGCCTCCAGAAACTGTGAGACAATAAATTCCCTACCAACTGGTCATTTGTTATGGCAACCCTAGCAAACTAATATAGTATGTCATGTAATTCTTGCCACCACAGTTTACAGATGAGAACACTGAGGCTCAGAGAGAATGAGCAGTGAGCCAAGGGTCCCAGAGTCAGTAGGAGATCCTCGAATTAGGCCCAGGTTGGCCTGCCTCCACACCGTTATTCTTGATCCCATACCAACTGTTCACTCACTCATTCGTTCATTCCACAAGTAGTAATTAAATGCCAACTCCATGCTAGACACTCAGGATACACTGGTGAACAAGCAAAGATTTGTGCCCATGTTGAGGCCCACATCCGGGGGTGGGGGTATAGGGAGAGGAGATGGCCATAGATAACAAACATCTCAAATAAGTAAACTGTATAGTTTTGTATGATATAGACATAGCTGTCCAAGAATCCCATGCGTCTGAGGCATGGCGCTCTACATGGCACAGTGGGCACCCCACAAAGGGAAGCTCACTCCATTGCCACACTCACTGTGCTATCTTTGCTGATATGACTGCTCCTTGCAAACATCCCCAAATGCCAACTTTTGACAGAAATTCCTCACTATAATCTTTGGAACCTGGAGGTGAATAGCTGTTGGTGGCATTGGTGAGCAAGGTACCAAACTCTTTCCACGTATACAGCACATCTTCTTTTTTGAATATGTCATCAAGAGCTTGACACCAACATCTAAAAGCAGCCCTAAAAGAGAAACAAAGCATCAGCAGCATGTTTTTCAAGATCGATGTTATTAAATCTATCTTCCAAAAGAGGAAGCAAATGCACTGAAGAAGTATTTTAATTGAAATGTTAGAGAATGAATCTGTACCATTTATTGCTCATAACTGTTTCTCTCAGGTAGCATTTGGTGAATAAAATGTAGCAATGGAATATTATCGAAGAACTAAAATTTATGAAAGACAATTTTTTCTTAATACTTAAAAATGCTTTCCAACAAACAACTAAAAAAAGTTTTCCCTTGTTCCATTGACTCCTAAAAATCTACCTTTTCTTTCCGGCAAAGACGAGAAGGCTTCCGAGTTCATGCAATGCCTGAACTTTGAGACTTCTTTGATGGCTGACTTGGAGAACATCTGTATTTTAGTCAAGTAGAAGAACAAATGTCAGTTCATAGAAAAGAACTTCCTCATACTCTCAAGAATATTTAAACTGCATCATTCCTTAACTGTGTAGATAAGCAAACTGCAACTAATACTGCCTTCACAGGTCTCCTGATACATATACAGAAAGAGAGCAAATGATATTCTACCTGAACATAGTGGAGGAAGAGATTAGATCTAAGAGATAGGAAATGTGGAGAGAGTGGAATAAGAGTCAGGCAGGGGGAGGTGGTGTCCAAGAGAAATTCAGAAGAGGCGTGCTAGGGAGAAAGGGCGGGTGTATATGGACATGACGTGGGTGGCTGGACTATGGTTTTCTTGGGAGTGTGAAGAAGGAGATAGTGGTAGGGTTATGGAGGCGTCTAAATGCCTGATGGAGAAATGTGGACGTTATTCTATAGCAGATGGGAAGCCTCAAAGCATTTGATGGGATAAGATCAGAGCTTATCAGATTTTTCCTTTACCCAAATGCAAAAAGAAGCACATCTTTAACAGCAACTGAGGTTTTGTTTTGTTTTGTTTTTGTTTTCTGATAAATGCATAAATTCAGAGATGTCTAGCAAAAACAAAACAAAACAAAACCTAACCAACAAGGCAGTGGTTTTGAATGAGGGCAGTCCTGACTCCTACAGGGTATTTTAGAAATCTGAGGAAGCTTTTGTTAGTTGTCACAATGGGGCATCTCCTGGCTTTTTGTCCAGAGACACTGGATGGCCTGTAACACACAGAAGCTTCCCCTACAGTGAAGAAAAAGGCAAGAAACCTGTTTATAATTGCCTGAGTCTAACCTCTAACTTCATTTTACATACAAATAGGGCATTTTTGCATGTTTTCAAAATTCTCTGAATTTTCTAGAAATGCAACCACTCACTGTAGTGCTTTATTGTATACTGCACCTAGATTTATTTGCCATTTTAGAAAAACACTGTCACTAAAATTAACAGTGCTGATAGTACTTGCGTCACCAATACAATAAGGCTGTTTCAGTCTGCATTTGTAGCTAAAACGTTCGTGGTGATTCAACACACAGGATATGAGCATCCTGCTTCACTAGACTCTCTAGTGCCTGAGCACTTAAGTGCCACAAATAGATTGTTTGGTTATAAAATAATATTATTTATCTTTATTTTATATTTAGAGCTTTGTATTTATTGTATTAAATAATCTGTGTAGAGAGACTATATTAAATATACATTTTATTTCAGGGAGTAAAAGGGGGAATTATTAAATGTCTGTTATAAAAAAAAGGGGGATGTTGGGTCTACAACATGGATTGAGTATATACTGCTGAATTTGTAGAAAAGCCAAATCAAACAGAAAGACAAGGAAAGTGGGATCAGCTAGGGCAGAGCAAAAGGACACAATAGTGGCCACATTCCAACAAGGGGTTCACAGATTCATTCAAAGGAGGATGAGCAGAAGAGGGGCCTAGAACCTCACCATGCTGACAGCCCAGGCTGGGAGGGTGGAGACTGAGAGGGGCTGGAAGGCTCTTGTCCCAAAACTGCTCTGGCCCTGCCTACGAGATTCTAAGTTCAAGCTCTTTCATCTAACTTTTCAAGGTGGCATTTCAGGCCCAAAGGCAATCTCAACATTAATGTGCAAGATCCTCCTGAAAATGAATATATAATGAATGAATCTTACCAATGGTTTCATAATAAGAGGAAATTACGAGTCCCAATTGCGAATTGGGAAGTTTACTTTTCTCCACTGAACTGAAAACTCTGAAGTGCTCCTGAGAGAGGCTGGGCGGTGTTGGCATGTGCATCTCTTCTGTCCCCAGGCAAAATTCCACCTTTCCAGTAGTAAATTTCGAATTGTTTATTCCTCCTTTATCTCCTAAATTCATGGGGGAAAAAAATCTATTTATTTACTTACTTTTGTTAGAGAGAGAGAGCACAAGAGCTAGCAGGGCGGGGCGGGGGGGGGCAGAGGGAGAGAGAGAATCTTGAGCAGGCTCCGCAACCAACGTGGAGCCTGACACAGGGCTCTATCTCTCAACCCTGAAATCATGACCTGAGCCAAAATCAACAGTTGGATGTTTAACCGACTGAGTTTAGCCACCCAGGCACCCCAAAAAAGAAATTTACAAAGGAGATAGAAGGGGAAGTGATGAGGAGGGAAAAGGTAGAAGAAATGGGCAGGGAGGAAAAAGAAAAATTCTGTGTACAGCTGAGATTTCTTTGCAGTTTGAGGGACACTGTTTCCTTAAATTTAGTATCTAATATCAGTCCTGAGGAGCTCAGGTACGTGTGTATGGGCTCTCTACCTGTTATTTCATAAAGAACACTACAGAGGGGCAGTGTGCCAGAAAGTAATGTTGAGATAATGCTTTGCTTCTTGTGGGGATTCTGGAAGTTACATGGTTTGGGTTTGCCTTTTTTTAAGGGCTTCCAACAGTAAGATGTTAGTCTGCCTCTGGGGCAGAGACCTCTGGGGTAGAAGCAACCCACAGTTAGTTCTGACCTAAGGGGGAGAAAGTGGGAAAGAATCGCTCTCTTTATAAGATCAGAGAACACACAAGGGAAAAAGGAAAACTGTTCTAGGGGAAGTAGTCAAAAGCTGCAGAGGAAGAGAAGCTATTGTGGAGTTTGAAGTCTGCAGCCCAAGGACTGGGGATAAACTGCTGAGAATATTTTAATACCAGGTGAGATTCAGGGTGAACCAGTGTAATCCATTCTTGGGAATTATATTTGCTTTTTTTATTCATGCCCTTAACCATTATTAATATATGCCATAATTGAAAGAAGTTTAAACATAACACAGAGAGCTAATTTAATATAATGTGAGTCTATAGGCAATACAACCAAAATCTGTGGGTACATGGCATAGCCAGTGGTTTTTTGGGGTGAGCAGGGGCAGCAACAACAACAAATACTTACATCCATATATACATACATAAATGAAACTTTTGTCAGTGATTGTAAAAACAAGATTTGATCAGATTTCTGAAAGATCAGTTCAGTGAGTATTAGTATCTTAGGTTTACATTTAAACCTATTTTTAATAACTTTAAAATATAATTACCTTAAGTTTTTTAATTTAAGTTTATTCTCTAAGCTTATTTTTATTATTCCAATAAATTTGAATAGCAAGGATCATAAACATATATTAGGATTTTAAACAAATTTTTAATAACCCAAACATACGTAAGTCAAGATTTTTCCCCACCTAAATTTGAGTATATTCTTTCTCTCTGGGGCTACCACTTAACCACTCAAAGCCCTGCTTTGATTGAATTCACAGATCAATAAATGTTGAGAAGGGAGAAAACAAATAAATGTGATGTAACCAATGATACTGAATATCTTGTTTTAAGCTAAAAGAAATCTCTAAGATCAAAATCGATGGTATTAATAAGAAATCTTGTTGATGCTTAAATTAAAATGCATCTATTTCCTTGATACTAATAAAGTAGGGTTGTGGTAATAGGTTCTAGTTAATTCAGTAGGAATCAAGTCATCTACTTACGAAATTTTTTTAAAAAGACTATAGGACCATACTTGCAAAGAGATAGGTAAGAACATAGATGTACAGAACCAAAAAAAATACTGTTTCTATATCTACTCAAGGGAGTATGCTCATTTCACAGGAAGCATAAAAGCAGATGAGTGAGACAGTCTTTGGTTGGAATGAGGTGTGCGAGAGAGAAGATGTGATCCACTAGACAAGAAGAAGAAAGTGAAGGGCAGCAGGGAATGGGCATGTTAGTGGGGAAAGAAGGGACCTATGGCGGAATATGGTAGGTCCACAGGGTGGTGTCCTGTAAAGAGCAAGGGATATAGAGCAAGTATTTTACCTTGTGTCTGTGCAAGGAATAACGAAAGTAACTTTCTGCTGTGTCGGATTGATCTGTTATGATATCTGGATTTTTCCAGGGTCTCTCTAAAACACCTCAAAGTGTCTGTCACATCCACAGGCACACAGACGAGCTCTTTGGCGTGGCTGTATTCTGAAAGGAAAGAGAAGCGTACCGAGGGATGAAATGCTGCAGCAAGCCAACTAGTAGCAAAAGACTTTCTAATTCAGAGAATTTCTTGGTCCCAAACTAAAGCTGCTAAATTCAAAGCCCTGAGGTTTGCAGCAGGTGTTTCAACGTTCAGATCAAATTTTTGTGGTATATTTGAAAGTTCTTTAAAAAAAAAAAACTTAGAAAACTCTTGATTCCTATGAAATGCAAATAACTTTAGATCTTGCCAATTTTCCTTATGAAGCCTCCTACTTTTTCTTTTGCTGATCATAAAAGATGAAATAATCTACTCCTTTTCAGCAGCCTCTTCAAAGCAGAGGTGCCTTGGGAAAGAGACGAAAGGAGGAAACAAAGAGGCCTGGGTGGGTAAGTGCTCTCTTAAGAGAAGGGGAAGATGGGTTTCTAATATTGGAGGATGCAGAGGAAAGGAAGATGAGGCCATAAAAGGGAGTGGAACTAAAAACAGTCCTGAAAAAAATGGGCAGAAAGAGGAAATGTTGGCAGAGGGTGGCCGCGAGGTCCCTTGAGCCAGGCTGCAGATTTTTGGCCACACACCGTGAAACAGTGCACAAGAGAGAAGGAATACAAGCTTCAGATAATACAGATAAAATAACATGGAATTTACTTCTTCAACAAGTTGAACAGGTGAATGGCCCCTATGAAATCTGAGGCCTTGAGAGTAGTACAGCAACTTGCGAGGGATCGGGGCCACAGGAGGCGAAGAGGCGTGACCTTTGCCCTCGAGAGTTCACAGTCTAGCTGAAGAGATGAAGCATTCTGACCCTGGGGTATTAAACTCTCATTCACAGAGCGTTTCTGGTTCTGTGCCGAGATGAGGGCGAGAGAAGTGAGAGATCAGCAAGAGGGAGGAAAGGAAGTGCAAGAAAGACTTCGTGCCAGAGGACACGCCAGTTGTGTCTTAGAAGAGAGGGAAGATTTGATTAGGAAGAAGGAGGCAAGAGGTTTAAGACAGAATAAGAAGAGCTGACATTGACTGAGTACTTACACTATACCAGGAACTATTCTATATAATTTACTGTGATGATCTCATCAGATCCTAAAAACAACATAAAAGGTATGTACCGTTATATCCTCATTTTACAGATGAGGAGATTAAGGCATAGAGAAGTCTGTGGTTTCTCTTGAGTCACAGAGCTAGTTTGTGCAAGGAGAGGTATGGAAGCAGGAGTCAGGGGGGCAGTTTGCGGCGCAGTGGGATGTCACGGTCAGTCCCACTGAACAAAAGGGGTTTTACAGAGACCCGAAGCCCTCGCTGAGAAAGTCACTTTCATCCTTTCCAATAGGGAGCACAGGAAGGGTCTTGAGCAGGGCACGAGTATTTTAGGAAGAGTTAGCAGACTGCAACAGAAAGAGGTTGGTGGCTGAGAGACTATAACACTGATATTGTGATTTGAACTCAACTGAGATGGTAGCAATGGGAATGAGGGAGGGACGCAGGGAACATTCCAATGTTGGAAGTGACAGAAGAGTGGTTAATTGGTGACATGGCAAAGAAAAAAGGGGGGTGGGAATTACTTCTTCCCTGTCCTTCCAGGGCCAATGACCTTGTGTCCCATCTCGCTGGAAAAAAATCCAAGCAATCCAAAAGATCTTCTGCAAACCCCCACCAGTGGTTCATGTTGGTCTAGAACATTCTTCCCTCAGATATCCCCATGCCCTTGCTTCCTCAGCTCCTTAAGGTTACTGCTTAACTTAATTTCTCAGGAGGCCTCCCTTGATCACTGTATTTAAATTGGTGATCCTGGTTTCCCAACTTCTCTCTTCTCCATTGCATTCGTCATCTTCTGATGTACTATGTGTTTTGTTTGTTTATAGGTTGTCTCTTGCCACTAGAATGCAAGTTCCATGAGGGCAGGGAGATTGTCCAGCATCAATTTTGTCTGCTGCTATCAACCCAGACCTATAACAATGCCTGTTACATGGTTTGTGCTCAGTAAGTATTTCTTAAATGAATGAATGACAAGTTCTCAAAGCTAAATGGCTGGGATAAACTTGATTAATAATCACTTATATAGATCTTAATCTCAGTTAATTCTCACAGCACCTTACCAACTAGTAGGGGTGGATGTTACTCACACTTTACAAAGGAGGAAAAGTGAGGACATTAACTTGTTTTAAGCCCTTATAAGACAAGAGAGACAACCAGTGTTCAAGTCCAGTGCCTTTCCCAGATAGTTGGCCAGAGGGCATCACATCTTGGGTAACTGGCAATAAGCCAGATTTGAGGCCTGCTAATTTGAGTACAGAGACCTTTGAGACTAGGACAGAAATAAGCCTAAGAAAAGTTAATGAGAGAAGCAGCCTGGGGTCCACAGGGAGGTCCTAATGGAATTAGTGCACACTTACATTTTATGGCCATAGAGACATCTTTCAATCTACTACAATGCAGATTGATATGTCTAGAAATCCTGGAGGCTCTAGTCAAACCAGGTACATGGCCATGTTGAGAGAAGTACTTGCCCCCCCAACCCCCCAGCACTCTTGACACACTTGCCTACCACACATTTAAGAGAATCAAATACTTAGGTGACAGAAGCTCTTACTAACTCCCCAGGAGCTCTCTTCTACCCTACCAATTTCCCTCTCCTGTCCATTTTGTCCTATGCCCGCCATCTTGCTCTCTCAATTCCCCTCTCCTCTACCCATGCACAGTCCTGCATGATCCAGACAAGGAGACAAGGCATGCCCTGACTCCTCCCACCCCCACCCGTATGCACAATGCCCTAAAGATGATAAGGTTTCTGCTCTGTTTTTGTTTTTCCTACAAGAATTCATGAGCTTGGCTTTTATCTTTTTCTCCTTAGTGAATCAGGGAAAGAAGCAAAGACAGCAAAGGAAAAAGCAGAAGCTGGAAGCCCTCACATATTAATATTTTGAGACAGTTACCTTCTCTAGACCTTAATTTTTAATCTCTGTTAAAATTGGAATGATAATATTTACCTCCAAGGGTTATTGTTTTAACTTGTGTGTGAAGTGTCCAGCATAATGCCTATCAGGGAGTAAGCATCCAAGAGGTGGAGGCTATATATTGGCTGTTAGTCATGTATTTTTAAAATATATATTGAGCACTTACTAGTATTAGGTGCTATGCTAGGCACTGAAGAAATATAAGTGAACAAAACAGACACACTCCTTGTTTTCACGGAGCTTTCATTCTGGAATAAAAATTCACAAAAGCATGCTTGTATTTCGAGGCAATCAAAAGGACAGGAGGGCCAGGAGATGTTGGTAGTCTTTTTTAAAATGTGGGGTCTGACTAAAATCATCCTGCTACTTTTTATCAAATATCCACTTACAAATCATTCCTCCTGTTTTTTTCCTAAACTATATTTCACTTTTTTTTTTTTTCCTTTTTTCAAGCCCTAGAAAACCTTTTTTCTTGTAGTCTAACTAGGGCTCTACTGGTGATTTTGTGACTATCTACACAAGATAACTAGTGAAAGCAATGAAGAAGTAT
Source organism: Halichoerus grypus (assembly GCF_964656455.1). Classification (NCBI taxonomy): domain Eukaryota; kingdom Metazoa; phylum Chordata; class Mammalia; order Carnivora; family Phocidae; genus Halichoerus; species Halichoerus grypus. The sequence goes on along the minus strand of NC_135717.1, from coordinate 155,043,034 downwards.
CGTTAGCTTCAGAGGCCTGTCCTTACTTCTCTGTCTCAAGGGGAGCTCCTCTCTGAAAACTTTCATGAATAATTCAAGAAGCTATTTCAAAGGCACTAATAACCTCAACAGTTAGAAATAGGTCAGAAGAAGAAGAAGGTGAAGGAGGAGGAGGAAGAAGTACAGGAGGAGGAGGAGGGTGGGGAAGAAAGAGAAGGAAGGAGAAGGAGGAGAAAAGGAAGAAGAGAAAGAAGAAGGAGAAAAAAAAGAAAAGAATTACTGTCTCTTATTGTACTAATGTACTCATTAAACTGAATACCAGGGTGCCTGGATGGCTCAGCTGGTTGAGCCTCCAACTCTTGATTTCGGCTCGGGTTGTGACAGCAAGCCCCGCATAGGGCTCCAAGCTCAGCAAGGAGTCTGCTTCAGGATTCTCTCTCTCTCCCTCTCCCTCTGCCCCTCCCCCCCATGCTCCCTCTCTCTCTCTCTCTAAAATAAATAAATAAATCTTAAAAAAAAAAAACAAAACCTGAAATACTAACGACTCCTGAGAGATGGGTCAACCAAGGAAGAATCCCAGGGAATACTATAAAATTTGGGCTGCTTTCTACACAATTGGTCATATTAATCCAAAAGCCCAGAGTCAGTAATAAAACACACCTGCCAAAGGTTGAAAATTCCAACATACCTGAAGACTGAAGAACCCTATCAGAGATAACTTAAATACCAATTAGGTCAAAACTCAAGAAACAGATCCTAGATAGAATGCAAAAACAGCTACAATAAAAGGCATATTCATAGTTATCTCCCCTGTGAAGCTTAACAAGCAGGCAAGTTACTCATCCATACAAAAAATAATCTATAAAGTGAGGTATTCTCACTTCTCCACATCCTACAGAGACAATACCAAATTACATATGCATTATTAAATAGTTAGAGGGAGAACAGAATGCTGTTAAATAATGAGAACACCAAATGTTCATAGGCACTGGAGCATTAGAATATCTGTTCTGAAGAATTAAATGTATCAAGCATTACCGCCCAATGCTGCTATGCCAAAAGAAAATCTATGATGTTCTAAAGCAGCAATCTGGTGTGGAAACCAGCAAGAGTATACTTGGTCTTTCCAAAGTACTGCAAACATGTCATGATGACATACCTTAGACCCATCATGCTTATAAACATGTTAATGATCTGAGTTCAGGACACTGAAAGAAAATTCACCCTCCTAAAAATTTGCCAAATAAGCCCAAAAGTGTGGGCCGAAATATGCTCCTAGTCCCAGAGGCCCTAGAGTCTTTTAAAGAGGTGTAAGTTGGATGCCAAGATTTTAATGATAATGACTCAATGTAAGACTTACAATTAGTATGCAGGATCATCTAAAAACTACCATACGATCACAGTAAGTTAGAATAAAGTATCTGTCTCCCCATGACCACTGATGTATAGCAAAATTTTTCTGAGTGCTATCAGTTTAGAGGAGAGACTAACCTGAGAGAGGACAAATGGTGAACAGGTAAGTAGTTTGGTGGAGCACTTACAGGCTGAGCAATCAGACAGACGAGGGTTTGAACCAAAGTTCTATTTACTAGTAACATTTAAGTTTCTCATCTGTAATGTAAGCATAATATCTACCCTCTAAAATTATAAAAATTTAAAAAGCTAATGGTTATAATGTGCTCAATATAGTACGTGGCCCAATTCATTATTACTGCCACTACAATATTGTTTAGATTTTATCCCTTCAAATATTCCTGCTGTAGTCGTTGCTCAAACTGACTATAGCCCCACCACCATTGAGAATCAACCTAAATAATCACAGTAAGCTGATCCGACCTACCCTCCTTTCTGTCTCACCACCTGCTACCTTACCTTTCCAAATGTAGCTTTAACAACTAGAAGGCAAAGTACTTTTCTGACATATTGCATCCACCATCTATAAGACCTACTGGTCACACATGCTAGGCATGTTTTTCTTATCCCTTAGGTGCTAGTCATCATATTTGATAATAAGTTTTTTTTGACATATTTTCTCACATTTGTTGCCCATTCTTTTTAGGATGGAAGGGATAATATAAATCACATTCTGAATTGTAGATCCCAAATTGACAGATCTCCGGAGGTTTGACAGATGTGATCAAGAGAAGAAGAACATAACCAGGATGAATCACACTCTGATTGGACCTCCATTATTGAATAAATATGAGGGGATAATTTGATTTATCATTGGTGGTAAAACTCACAAGTTTGTAGTTACCAACTCCCTCAACAGGAACCTCTACACTGCTCTGAAGCCCTTCCATCTTCTTTCTATTTCCCTGAGGGGCCAGGCCACTCTTTCAGATTCCTCCTGAAATCTCCTACCCTAGCAACCTTGGCTATGCTCTCAACCCCTTCCTTTATTAAGAAAATCTTCAGTACCCAATGAGAATACCTTCAACTTCTGCCCTTACCACCTATAAACTTCCTGTTTTGGGGCCCATTCTTTCCTTCCCTTCTGCCCTAGCTTCTCAGTATGGCTCCTCTAGAGGGTAAATTCATGTTCTCCTTTCTGCCTTGGAAACAATTATGGAAACTTGTGTCAAGATGGAGATTCCATCAACCTATGATGAGCAGCAGCTCAGTACTCAACTCATCAAACACAGTAGCATGAGCAAAAAAAATGGACTAGCCCTTGTGTGAAAGCAATGAGATTTGGGGGTTGTTTATTACTACTGTATAGCGTAGCCCACTTTGAATGACACAGCTTCCAAAGTGAGGCCATCCTCAGGTCTATACTCCATAAAACTCTCCCTGAGTGACCTCATACAAGCCCCTGATTTCAACCACCACCAATATATGGACAATGAAAATATAAATCTCTGCTGAATGCCTGACTGGTCTATCTAACCATATACTGAATAGTTCTACTCAGGTATCATCCTGGCACCTCAAACTCAGTACTTCCTAAGTAACTTCCTCTGAGCTATTCCTCCCTTCAGTTTTCCTGTGGAGTGAAGACATCACATCCATCTAGCCACCCAAGCCAGAAACCAAGGCATCTTGGACTCCTCCCATCCTCATCTAACCAGTATAGAACACAGTCCTGGGGACTTACTTCCTCGGCCTTTCTCTCACATCTGTCTACTCTTGTATTCTCCTCACCTAAGTCCAGAGCCTCATCACATCTTTAATGTACAAGTTAGGAGTAGCTGCTCTTCTGCTTCCATGTGCTGTGCTTTCAATTGATTCCCCACGCTGCTGCCTAAGGTTCTTTCCAGAGCGCAAATACGATCGTTTCACTGCCCTTCTTTAAATCCTTATAACTAGTTCCCTTCAGCCATCCAGATAGATCTGCATCTCTTTATCCTGCCTTCTAAGGCCTTCCTGCCAACCTTTCTAACCTCATCTTTGCCTTTTCCTTTTTCCTTTACCTCTACCAAATTACACACAGTCTCTGCACAGCGATGCTGTTTACTACTACTGCTTACAGTGGAAAACAACAGGGGTAGCCATAATATGACAGATCTTATCACTCTATACCATAGTCTCTGCTTTATTTATCAGTCTCTTTCAATGGGTTGTAAATTCCAGGATAACAAATCTTTAATCTCAATAAATCTTTAGTCTCTTTGTAGTCTCAGTACCCAGTATGGCACCTAACACATGGTGGACATTCAGTAAATGTTTGCTGAATGACTGAATGGCCGCCTAACTGTCTCAATAAAGGAATAGATGATTACATACCTACACACATACATACATAAAATCAATGGATAAATAAATGAAAGAATCCTAACACGGCAAAGGGAAGATCTGCATTCCTTTCCTATACCAGAAACAGAGGCACATGACAAGCACAATTGAGAGAAAGCATTATTCCCCCTTTTCATCTTATTCTATTGCTTCAATCCTATAAGCTGCACTGCCAAAATATTCCAAGAGGGCTTCTCGGCTGAAAGCAAAGGAGCCATGACGTCCCTTTGTCTTCTCCTGTGCTCTAGTGAAAAGACCTACAACTTAACCATGATACAGCCAATAGGAGAACAATCTACACTGATTATGGGAATGGGAGTTACTATGAGAGTCAAGACAGAGCTTCAAAGAGAGTGGCAACAGGTCAAGCTGAAGAGTTCCCAAGTGAAATGAAAACAGGGGGAAATGTACACAACAGTCTTTTTCATGCTTATTTTTCAAATAATTTTCCGTTCTCTTTTTCCTTCCCTTCTTTAATTTACAGATTAAACTAATAAACACATGTTTTAATTCCCCTTGTGACATTTATAGCAACATAAGATGGTAAATATCAAATGGGTTATTTTCAGTCCAATAAGCCTGCAAAAGAGATTTTGCAAACATTTTAATTATGGAAGAGCTGACATGCAGAACACAACAGCAAACCTTGTTTTAAAAAAGCTTCAAGCTAAAATGGTTCCAACCTGAATAGATCAACTTTTTTAGGATATCTGCACAGTTTTCTGTATCTGTTACTTCATTGGTTGAAGGATTAATCTTGAGCTGCTTCCCAATGAAATTTCGGCAGGTTATCTTAAAAAGGAAAAGGGAAAACAAATACTATTTGGTCAGGTATTTATGGCTAAAAATTTGTTAAAATGTTTATCTTATTTTTCCCTTGTCAAAAAGAAGAAATATAAAAGGATGCTACAAATAAAAGCTAGCAGAGTAGCACTTGATCATGACAACTTTCAGGAAAAAAAAGCAGCCACATAACTTTTTGTATTTCTTTTGTTCAGCACAGCTGGAGAGGCATTAGGCAAATTATGTAGAGCAATGAGAATATGATTTTCTGATATTCTATAAATCCACTAGTCTAAATATATCTTCTATTATGCAAGTTGAAACATATCTAAAATATAGGCTGCTTTTCCAGTGGCTGATTTTTCCACCCTACTCATAATGAATGCAATTTAAACTTCCCTGGTGAAGTTTTTCAGAACTAACTTCCTCTGTGGTATTTTAAAAATTTATTGTCTAACAGACACTTAAGTCCTAAAATTATGAAATATCTGAAATCAGAAAAATTTTAAACAAAAGGAAATTCTTTTAAAAGGTCCAAGAACTGGGGCACCTGGGTGGCTCAGTCAGTTAGGCATCCAACTCTTGATTTCGGCCTGGGTCATGATCTCAGGGTTGTGATATCGAGCCCTGCATCAGGCTCCATGCTGAGCATGGAGCCTGCTTGGGATTCTCTCTCTCCCTCTCCCTCTGCCCCTCCTCTGCTAGTGGGTGCACCTGCTCTCTCCCTCTCTCTAAAAAAAAAAAAAAAAGTCCAAGAACCTTTGTTTCTCCATTCCTATTCCTTGAACTAACCTATTTCTCAAAATACAGACCTCTTTGAATCTCAGTCTGATGTAGATGCTGCTTCTTTATTGTCCCTTGTAGGTACTTATACAATGAGATGTAAACAGTCTAATAAAATGCAAATTCTTTCCCATAGCCTAATAAGGCCCTATTTGACCTAGTCCTTCCCAACTCCCAGCTTCATTAAATAAATCTTAATTGAACATTTATTATGTGTCAGTCACTACTCCAAGCTCAAGGATAATACAGTGAACAAAGCAAACAAAAGTTCCTATATTTATGGAACTTATTCTAGAGGAAGTAGAAATATAATGAGGAAAATAGAAGGGTACATTATAGAGTATAAATAGAGTAGAGAGAAATAGAGCAATCCTTTATATAGGATAGTGAGAATAGTCCTCACACAGAAAGTGACATTTAGCAAAGACTAGAAAAAGGTGAGAAAAAAATCAGTGTGGATATTTGGGGGAGAAGCTTCCCAAGCAGGCGAGCAGCAAATGGGAGGATCCCAAGGCAGGAAGTCTTAAAGAACAGAGCAGCTGAAACCTTCAGGGGAGTATTAGGAGATGAGTCACTGGAGATGACAGGGGAATGCGTGGGGCATTAAGGCCATGATAAGGATGTTCACCTTATCTCTGAATCAGATGGGAAGCTGCTGTAGGGTTTACAGAAGGGGAATGACATGATCTGACTTAGGTTTTTAAGGGGTCATTCTACCTGCTGCATTGAGAATAGACTATAGGCTGGAGGCAGGGATTCAGGGAGGTTGGAAGCAAGAAGACTAATTAGGAAGTCATTGCATGAAGCCAAGCAAATATAACAAGGGCTTGGATCAGAGCAGGAGTGGTGGAGGCAGTGATAAGTGGTCAGATTCTGAATACATTTTGAAGGTAGAAGATTTGATAACCACTTTGAAGTGGGGTAATGAAAGCAAGAGAGGGGTCTGAGATGTCTCAAAGGTGTCTGGCCTGAGCAACTAGGAGAACAGTGTTGTCATCAGTTGAAGTAGGGAAGACTTGTCAGAACAGGTTTGCTTTGAAATATACTAAATTTTAGAAGTGTATTAGACACGTTGATTAGGCAGCATGATGAAATTTGATGGGTCAACTTGGTTAGGCTAAACTACGAGGACAAAAGGGAGGGAAGTATCCATTTTGCAGCATACACACACTTCATCCCAGCTACTCAAACACTAATCTAGCAGCTACTCTGAAGGGATTTTGCAGATACTAATTAAAGTCCCTAATAAATTTCCTTTAAACTAAAGAGATTATCTTCGTGGGCCTGACCTAAGCAGGTGAGTCACTGATGTGCTGCTGGAGGGTCTCCAGACTCCACACAGCATCTAGGTCTACTCACTGGATCATCCCTCACTGACTGCCTAAGGATAACAGCTTCTGGTCACACCTGTAAGTTTCCTTCCTGCTCATGATCCTGACTGACCACCTTATAATTTTGGACTCGTCTGGCCAGCCCCCACAATCAAATAAGCCAATTCCTTGTAATAAATCTTGATGGATATATGACAGATAGAAAAATAGACAGACAGACAGACAGATAGATAATAGATCCTACCGGTTCTGGTTCTCTGATTGAACCCTGACTGATACAGGGAATTACATGTCAACACAGAATTCAGGAGAAAGGTCTAGATTGAAGCTGTAATTTCAAAAGTCATTATCATAAAGACAGTACTTAGAGCCACAGACTGAATGAGCTCACCAAGGGAGAGGATGTGGATAAAGAAGACAGGAGGACCAAGAACAAAGTCCTGGGACACACTACCATTAAGACACTGGGGAGAAGAGGAAGAAGCAAAGCCCCCCTGTTTTCACTCTCGCCCCTGTCTGTGACATTCCAGCCACTCAGGCCTTCTTCCTGTCCCACCTCGGGGCCTTTGCCCTTATGTTTCCCTTGGGCTGGAAGGCTCTCTCTTATGTATGGCTGGCCATTTTTCATCAAAGGTTACCATTTCCAAGAGGCATTCCAGATTTCTACCTCCCACCCCACCTATCTCTAACCCATGGACCCATTTTAGTCTCTTCAGAGAACTCATAATGATCATAAACCTGTTTATGTATCTGTTTACATGTTTATTATCTGGCCCTACCTCTATCCCTCCAAAATTAAAATCCATAAAGCAAGAACTCAGACTGTATTCTCATTGTGTTAGAATATGCAGGAGGCAAGAATATGCAAGGGCCGTAAGGAACCTCTGTGAGAAGAAAATGGAGCCCTCACTGTGTGGCCACAACACCACAAGCACACAGAGTGGTATGGGAGGTGGGACTAGATTTCAGTCCTCATGTACACTGGATGCCCTGGGCCAGGTCGCAAACTGTATAACTGTATGCCATGGTTCTGGTATTAGATAGTCGATACACATTTATTAAATTAATAAATGAAAGAATTTACTTCCCTTTCCTCCATCTAACTCAAAGCTGCACCATCATTTTCATGGTCCTTACACACTTTCACTTTCATGGGCCCACACCTCCATAAAAAATATTAAAAATTGTATCATATGATTATGTTGGCATAAATACAAATACAGTATTAGTAAAAATTAAAACCTTTTCTTTGACCTAAAAGTTACTTTTTTCTTCACATTAAAAAAATTAAAACATTTAGTGGGCCTCTAAAAGTTTGGTGGCTCTAGATAATGTCCTCACTGTGCCTAATGAATGTATCAGCTCTGGCCTGAACGTAAGTTTCCTATGTATAAGGACTTAATTTTTGTTTACCTTGTACCTGGAAAATATTGGCACATAGCAGGCTTTCAATAACGTTTGTTGATTTGAATGATAAATGCCTAAGTAAAAATAATATTTATCTGATCCCTAACTATTTGTATTTTATACGTGCACTCCTCAGAAATCACAACTGCATGAATAATAAAGCCAAACTCACCTTCTCTTTGTATTCAGCCTCATATCTTGCACAAGGTTGTTGGGTAACATCCGGGCCATTGAACTTGGATATTCTTAGAAGAAGCTGACGCTGTGCATACACCAGGAGTGGTGTCACTTGCTCTGTGTATCTCTCACTAGAGAGAGGTAGAAATACATTAAAACGCAGATATTAGTTAAAATGCATTTTTTAAATGGAAGCTTGTCCCTGTACCTCTGAAATAAATAATACATTATATGTTTAAAAAAAAAAAAAGAAGATAGTAGGAGGGTAAAATGAAGGGGGGGACATAGGAGGGGAAGATGAACCATGAGAGACTATGGACTCTGAGAAACAAACTGAGGGTTCTAGAGGGGAGGGGGGTGGGGGGATGGCTTAGCCTGGTGATGGGTATTAAAGAGGGCACGTACTGAATGGAACACTGGGTGTTATACACAAACAATGAAACATGGAACACTACATCAAAAACTAATGATGTAATGTATGGTGATTAACATAACATAATAAAATTTTTAAAAATAAATAAATAAATAAATGGAAGCTTGTCACTTTTAATTGCCCTCACAGCAATACTTACTGTGAAATTGTATTGAATTGGATAGCAAGTGATACCAGTGTTTCCCATTTTTCCACTTGATACAAAAGTTCCAGAGATTTCAACACAAAGTTATGGATCCATTTCAAATCAACCACATTTACATCATCCAAAAGATGCTCAAAATCAAGGCTAGAACCACCATTATCATTTTTAATATTTCCATAGCAGCTTGGAACACTGAACTCCCCTTTTTCTTCAATAACCTGCAAGTAGCACATGGAAAAAAATGTATTTTCAGATTTCACTACACAATTTTTTTTCTGAAAACTGAATGTGATAGAAAATATAACAGGAAAAGAACTGAAGATAAAAAAATTTAAATGTTTTTATTATGCAAATCAAAGCTTGAACACTGCTATTCCAAAGAACTTTCTATGATGATGGAAATGTGCTATGTCTGTGTTGCTTGATATAGTAGCCAGCAAGCATGTGTGGATATTGGAGCTACTGAAATATGACCATTGCAACTGGATTTTTAATTTCATTTAATTTTAATTAATTTAAGCTTAACTTTATAAAATAGCCACATATGGCTAGTCATTACCATATTAGACAGCACAGACTGAGGTCCATACTTCCTGGTCCACAGTCACTACCTATGTAAGTAAGGACATTAAACGAATAAGATAAAGTTTTGAAGAACAGGTTTTAGTATATGCAAATTATTAAGTTTCCATAATACACTGGTTACATTCATCAGTCTGCGGCATAATATGTCCAATTCCCTGATACAAAGGTCAAACCTATGGAGAAGGAAATCTTCTAGAAAACCCTGTTTTTGCCGAAGTCAGAGGTACTATGTAACTAATGTATTCATTTCCCAAGAGTCCCTGATGCATCTGTGTATATCCTTAGAAATTCTTGAGACAAAAAAAAAAAAACAAAACAAAACCCTTAGATCCACCTATAAGCCAGGTTGCAGCCCAACAAATAGTTGGGTAACTCAAGACCAGCCCCTCTTAAGCTGGTGTTACTATTAAGGGTAATCCACACATAGAGGAGGGAGGGTACCAACCTTCCTCTACCAAGTAAAGGACAAATATCGCTAACAAGATTCATGGTCCTTGAGGTTGGAAGAGACCTAGGAAGTCATCTGGCTGTGCAATGTAATATGAATGCCTAAAGTCAGTCTTGTGTAGGTGTGAATAATAGGTGTGCCATATGTGACCCATGTGAATTTCCTTCCTTAGCACGGTCACTGGCACATGGGACATACTCAATAAAGGGTAGTTTCCATTTTGTTGATGTTATGAGCTCCACCCTTCTACCCACTGATTCTACAGTAAGACTTCCAGCAGCACAGAGCTGCATAAAGGGTTCTCTCCATTAACTTGACTTCAGGGTTCCATGTGGAGGCATTCTTGGCCTTTACTCAATCCTCTTGGTGAGTGTAGAAGAAATCAAGCCTGTCCCACTCAACTTTTCCAAGATGACTGCTCTGTCAGAGCCTGACTGCCTATAGGATGACATATTCTTTCTTCAGACATGGGTAAATTTCCTGGGTCCAAATGAAATAACTTTCCTGGGCCATCCATGAAGAAGAGGGTATCTGATATCAGTTAGTCATGCCCATGGCTACATGGTAAGTTTACTTCTGGGATGAAGGAGAGGGAAGCCCTGTGTGGTTACTATATCTTCCAATATAGCTTTCATCAACAACAAAGCTGACATTGTATTTCCAACCATCAAGAGAGAAGAAAAAAAGTATTATCTATTTACTTCCTAATTTTGGTAACATTACCCAACAATATTGAGAAATAAGCAGCACTGGCATTTGGGGATGAAAATAGCATATGGAAAGTGAAGTTTCTGGCATGGTCAAGACCAGTCTTTATATTCTGAAGATTAAGTATGGGGCATGTGTAATTAAAAAAAAAAAACCTTTTATTAAAGAAAATTTCTAACACTTACAAAAGCAGAGAAAATAATATACTGAGGCCTTATGTACCCACAACCAGCTTCAACCAATTATCAATTTTTGGGATCTACTTGGTTTAATCTGTACACATACCCACTTCTCCCAGTATTTTGAATTACATCCCCAAAATTATATTAATCTATAAATACTTCATCATGTGTCTCTAAAAAGACAAGAATTATTTTTACAGAAACATAACCACCATAATATAATCCCACCTAACAAAAGAAATTAGCAAAAAAATCCTTCAAAACATTATTGAATAACTAGTGTCCACATTTCCTTTATACCTTATAAATTTTTGAGTGCATTAATTTGGAATGGGATCAAAATAAGGTCCAAACATTGCATTTATGTCTCTTAAGTCTTTTTTAATCTATAGGTTTCATCTTCTCCTTTTTCACTTCAATTTTTTTGTTGAAGAATCCAGGTTGTTTGTCTTGTAGAGTTTCCATGGTCGGAATTTCTATTGTTGCATCCCCATGGTTTCATTCTAAATGTTTCTCTGTCCCCAGATCTTCTGTAAATTGTTGGTTAGATTTAAATGCTTGCCCTGCTTCCAGTTTGATTTATTTTTTTCCAACAAGTATACTTCACTGGTGCTGTTCATCCCCCCATGAATTCACAAAGAATTGCAAAATCCTGATATTCTAATTTCAACATTCTTTCTTCAGTTATTAACCTGAAAATTCTATAAAGAAAAATTTCTCTTCCTTGACTGTTAATTATTTGGTTATCCTCAAGTATAATTCACATAGAAAAGGTAATCAGCCTTTGTTTTTTCCCACCAAGGAGTCCTATTTCTTTTATTGGGAAATGGTTTTTAAAGAACCCATCTGGGTGCTAAGAGTTGTTACTTTTTTTTTGAGTCTTTTGAATTGTTTCGACATCTTTGTAAAATATTGACCATATGTATGAGTCTGTTTCAAGAGTCTCTTTTTATTCCATTGATATGTTTCTCTTTATGCCAATATCATACTCTTCTAATTACTACATCATTGATAAACCTTGAAATCACGTAGGGCGTTCTCCAAATTTGTTCTTTTTAAAGATTTTCTTGGCCATTCACATTTCTTTGCATTTGCTTATAAGTTTTAAAATGAGCTTTCAATTTATACCAAAAAAAAATGTCTGTTGGAATTTTCATTAGAATTTCCCTGAATCAACAGATCAAATTGGAAATAAATGATATCCTAGCAATATTAAGTCTTTTGGTTCATGAACACGATATATCTCTGTGTCTATTTAGATCTTCTTTAATTTTTTTCTGCAATGCATTATAATTTTCAGTGTAAAAATCTTACATGGATTTCCTTAAATATATTCCTAGAAACTTGATATTTTGAATGGTATTTTTAAATTTTCATTTCCTAGTTGTTTTCTGTTAGTACAAAGAAATTTTTTATATTGACTTTATGTGCTATTTTGTTTATTAGTTCTAGTAGTTGCTTTATAGAGTCCTAAAGAGTTAGAATTTTCTATGTAAAAACTCATATTATTCCCTTCCAATCCGCATGCCTTTTGTTTCTTTATCTGCCTTATTGTACCTGTCAGGATCTCTGGCATGGTATTGAGCAAAAGTGGTATGAACAGACATCCTTGCTTTGTTCCCAATCTTAGAGGGAAGCTCATAATATTTCACCATTAAGTATGATGTTAACAGTAGATACTACTTTTTATCAGGTATTTCTAGTTTGCTGAGAGTCTTTAACATCAATGACATTGTTTTTGTTTTGCTTCCAATTGTATTAGTCTCTTTTTATTCTTTTGATAATGTCTTCCAGAGTTAACTACTTCTGTTTGTAAGTGATGAAATGTATAATGATCCACTTCACATTTGGTACTCTATGAATATGGTCTTTTCCTTTACTTCAACTTAGAATTAAGACTTGTAATTCTTGTTGTTGTTTTTTTTAATATACCAGTCCCAGAAGTAGTTTTCCCTGTAGAAGTTATCTGAACACAGTCTTATGCTTTCTATTTGTGGTCTACAACCAGCCTCTATCTTCTCCAGAACACTATAAGACAGACTTAGTTTAAATACATATTAAATTAAGAGGTATTCTCTCAAATAAGCTTAAATGCATTTTATTTTTAGGCAACCTACATGATTTGGTTTTTTCTTTTTAAAAAAAAATGACTCCACTCCAAATAAATCAACATTAAAATAAATGAAGAGATCAAGATGACATCACCCAATTGTCCAAGTCCTGGTGTTGTGTGGATGTGTGAAAAGCAGCAGCCAGTTACAATGACAGGTGATAGATCTAAAGTAATTGCCATTTTGTTAACATTTTTTCATTTATAAACCATCCTTAAAGAAAATCATATATAGGGTCACACCATCCTCACAGTAGTCCAGCAGAGCAACCATGCCATCTGAATTCATGTTTTCACAAATAAAGAACTGGTAGTTTTGAATTAGCAAAGATGTGCTTGATTTGTCTGCAGCCTCTGTTATAAAAGGTTTACACTTTCTGATCCCTGTTCTTCAAGTTTGCCTTAGACTGATTTCCTATAATCTATGATATACTTTTCGTAGGCTTCATTTGTGAAGCTTGTTTTCTGTAAGTAATGGTTCCCGACAACATCAACACCAATGATTACTGTGCTTTCAGTACCTTCGCCTTGGGGGCCTTCAACGAAGTCCATTTCCATCAATGGTACCTTCTGTCCTACTATTTTCTCCCTCACCTCCAGGCACAGTTCATTTGCAACCTCCTGAATCTTGTAGATGTCAGAGAACATCTCACCATGACTGATGAGGTCCAGATAGATAATATGACGACATCCAGAGAAAGAGAACAGCAGCCCTGGCTTAGCAGGAACCCAGAATTCAGAGCAAGAGCAATGCAGCTAGAGCAGCACTCAAGGGGAGGGAAAGCAGGTGGAAAAAGTGATATCAAATTTTGTAAATGCTTTTGCTGTATCTATTTCAATGGTCATATAATTTGTCTCTTTTATCCTGTTAATATGGTGAATTACCTTGATTGATCTTAATTTTTTTTTAAGATTTTTATTTTTTTATTTGAGAGAGCACACACGAACATGGGGAGGAGCAGATGGGGAGGGAAAAGATGGGGGAAAGAATCTCAAGCAGACTCCACACTGTGTGCAGAGCCCAACATGGTGCTTGATCTCACCACCCTGAGATCACGACCTGAGCCAAAACCAAGAGTTGGACGCTTAACCAACTGAGCCACCCAGGCACTGCTTGATTGATCTTTAAATGTTAACCTTACATTTCTGGGATAAACCCACCTGATCATCATTTGTATAACTGTAGATATTATAGACCTCATTTGCATATTTTATATATTGCTGGGATTGATCTGCTAATATTTCATTAAGGAGTTTTGTGTCTATGTTCATGAGGGATATTGGTTCATACTTCTCTTTTTGATATTATCTGTCAGGGTTAAGCTGGCTTCGCTTCTGAAAAAAATTTTTGTGCATGATTTATTATTTTGTCCTTTTATGTTTGCTCAAATTCTGCAGGGAAATATTCTGGGTATGGAGTTTTCTTTATCTCAAAGTTCCTAATTATAAATTCATTTTCCTTAATATATTTAGGGCAATTCATTTTTTCTATTGCTTCTTGTGTCAGATTTAAGCTGTGCTTTGTGATAAACATGTCCATTTCATTTAAAGTTATCAAATTCATTAGTAAAAATTGATCATAATATTCTCTTATTTTTCTTTTAATATCTATAGGATCTGTAGTTATATCTCTCTTTCATCACTAACGTCAGTTATTTATGTTTTTCTTTCTTTTGTTCATCAGTATTCCTAGGATTCTGCCAATTTTAATAATCTTTTCAAATGATTAATTTATTAACTTTATTAATTTTGTTTTGTTTTATATATAAATTATTTCTGCTCTTATTCTTTCACTTATTTTCTTTGTTCTTTTTACTTACTTTGGATTTAATTTGTTCTTTTTTGAGCTCCTATAGGTGGACACTTAGATAACTGATATTATATCTTTCTTCTTTACTCTTAAACATTTAAAACTATTAAGTTCTTCTACATACTGGTTTATTTGCATCCCACAAATTTTGATATGTTGTCCAGTTTGAAATATTTTTAAGTTTCTCTTGTGTTTTCTTCTTTTATCCATGGGTTATTTAAAACTGTGTTAATTTCCAGATATTTGGAGATTTTTCTTCCTAATTTCTATTGGTCTATTCATAAGGTGGGGGTCAGAGAACGTACTCTTCAAGATTTCAGTCTTTTAAATTTTATTATGACTTATTTTTTGACCCTGCATATGATCCATCTTGGTGAGCACACCATATGCACTTGTGCTCTGTTTCTAACCCTTTTATGTGTACTGCACTTCAATTCTGACACTACCTACCTAACCAGAATTAAGGTCAGACTCCAAGAGTTTAAAGACTTAGTCCTCCACAAGACTGCCCTTATTTCAGATGGCAGCCACAAGTCTCAGGTCACCTGCACTTCTGACTGAACAGCTATAAATTTAGGGGTTTCCATAGCCCCCTCAGATTCAATAATTGGTTGTCATTCACTTAAAACACTATACTTAGGATCACAGTTTTATTATAAAGGTACAACTCAGGGACAGCCAAATGAAAGAGGTACATAGTCCAGAAGGGTCCTGGATAAGGGGGTTCCATGTTCTCTCCCCATGGAGTCACCCAACACATCAATGCTTTCACCATTCTGGAAGCTCTTCATGCTTTGGGTGTCCAGAGTATACTCTGAATCTCTCTTATTAGGAGCATACACATTTATGGTTAGTATGTCTTCTTGATTAATTAAGCCTCTTCTCATTATAAAATGTCTCTCTTTATCTGTCAAAATACTCCCTGATTTAAAGGTTATTTTATCTAATATTAATAAGTCTCACCAGTTTTTTATGTTTATTGTATTATTCATGGTATATCCCTTTCCACTGATTTATTTTCAATCAATTTCTTATATTCAGAATACTTCTCATGTGGCCAACTATTACATGTCTTTCTTTTTATCCAACATACTTTGCCTTTTGATTAGGGTGTTTAAGCCACTTTTATTTAATATAGTAATTGATATGATTGGGGTAGATTTATTATTTGCTATTTGCTTTCTGTTTTGTCTGTATGTTTCTGTTCCTGTTTCTTTTTTTATGCCTTCTTTAATTCATTGACCACTATTTAGTTTCCACTTCACTGCAACGGCTTTGTAGCTCTATCTCTTTTTTGGTATTACTCTAAGGATTATTAAATGCATCCTTAACATATCACATTCCACTTAGAGTTAATAGTGTACTACTTTATATTTATAAAAAGTGTAAAAAACTTATTACTCTGTCTTTTGTGCTACTGTTTTCACATATTTTATACCTGGAAATGTTATAAACTCCATGACTCAATGTGCTTATGTGTTTATTAAATTTCAATGTGTTTGGGTTATATCATGTTTGCAGTTTTTCAATTTTATTTTCATGTTTTAAAACATAGTGTGGTAGATTTAAATGGCTGCAAATTCTACCAGATCTGGAATAATAGAACAAGGACAGACAAAGCAGTGAAGTAAAGAGCAACTGACAAGCTATATGATCTCTCTTGGGGTCTGTTTCTCTGTCAAAAAAATTGCCATGAGGATTAAAACCATTACAGTTAGTTTACACAGAAGCTGGAACTCAGTAAATGTTACTTTCTCTTTCCTTTAAAAAGTTGAATTTTCAGGCTAAGATATTTACAATTAACATCAATGTGAGCTATGTATTGTGAACCAAATAATAATAATGAAGCAAATGAAATACAGACAAACCAAGTAAGAACTCAAGGAAAATATTAATTTCTATTTATCTCAAGGTGCATGGTAAAAAGCATTTATTAATTGGATGAAGTAAAAATAATTACCCAAATGCCCTTACCTTAATAGAATTGATATTTTGTAGTTCTATTAACATATCAATAAGTAATTCTGCTCCCAAATAGAATGGCAAAACACAGGTACAGAGGAAACTATCCTGGCTGATAGGAAATGTTTTATACATATCCACTGCTTGTTTTAGAAGTATCTGCAGCTCCTGAGTAAAGTTCCAAAGGGCCCGACAGCAATTCTGAAGCAGAGTCCAATAGCCACCACGATGAGCAAGAACCTAAGACAAACACAACATTAAAAAAACCCCAAAGTTTCAAAAGTTAGAGATCTCTGAACAACTTCATCTTTCTGCAAAAATTATGTCAATAATAAAAAATAACTAACACCATTTATTATGTGTCACTTATATCATTATCTCAGTTAATTCTAACAATAGCTCCTATGAAATAAGTGTGCACTAGTATTCTATTTGATTTACAGATAAGGAAACACAGGCATGGAGCTAACTTGCCCAGAGTCATGATCTACTAAGTGGTTAGCTAAGATTTGCACACCAGCAGTCTGACTCCAACATTTCCATTGTTCTAGGTTCTGGGAATGTGGCAATTAGCAAGGGTAACCAGGTCTGCCCTCGTGCTGCTTCAATTTATTAGTGGAGACTGAACACTAGGTAAGTGGACAAATGAAAATATAGTTTCAGGGAATAATAAGTATCATAAAGAAAAATAAAGCAGAAATGAGTCAGAATCTGACAAGCATGAAAGGATATGCCCTTTTTGATGGGGGTGGTCAGGAAAAAAGTCCTCTCTGAGGAGGTGACATGAGCAGAGACTTGAATATTGAGTTGAGCAAGTCATATGAAGGTGGGGGAGAGAGTGTTGGGAGGACGGCATTTGAAACTGAGGGAGCAGCAACTGCAAAGGATGGAGGATGAACTTGAGGGACGAGAAAGGAACAAGCTCAGTGCTTTCAAGATCACACAGAGGAGAGTGGACTGAATGAGAGCAAGATGAACTGAGTTCCAAGAAGTGAGCAGGACCCAGACCTTCCAGGGCCCTGAAGCTGGTGGAAAGGATAGGATGCAATGCTCATGGTCATGGGGGATGATGTGGGTTTACTTCACATTTTTCAAGAAAGCACCCTCTCCACAGAGAAAATGGGAACTCAAGTGTTCTAGAAAGGATAGATTTCCTCTCAACTCTTGAGATGTTTGAAGTATATGCCATTCCTGCAATGAGAAAAAGGAAACTAATTTCTTTGTAGCTAATGATTCTGATTCTAAGTTTAATAATGTAGCATATAATATTTAAGAAAAGAGAAAAGCATTTGAGAGAAGACACAATTTGTTTGTAGAAACAGGGGGTCAGGGGCCAGGAGCAGGATTTTCCTGTGGCCCAGAAAGAGTGTTCCCTGTGCTAGAGGGAATAAAGGGGTTTATGGTACCCCAGGCAGGAGCAAGACTCCAGAGAGGAACCACTGGTGTTACCACCATAGAAGTCCATGTACCATATGTGGCAAGAAAGTGGCAGAGGAGTATCTGAATATTCACAGAGATTGTGTAGACAAGGACAAAGGCCACCTCAGCTCCACACCAATGGATGGCTTATGACTAAAGCAGCTTACCCCTCTCCCTGACAACCTCACAATGTGTAAATCTTCAGCACTATGGCAGGCAAACCTCAAAAATGATTGATGTGAAACCCAGAAAATTTAGTTTCAAAGTTGAAACTAAAATTATGGATAGTAAGTAAATAAATACATCTTACATGCTCAAACTAATGGCCTGAGATTTATGTCTACTAATTTAGCAAATTAGAAGGACCACCTTACCATTGCTCTCCTGCAATATAAGAAGATTTTCATAAAATGATCCAATAGACTCAAATTTGCTGCTCGATCCTTTTCTTTAGCACTAAGACCTGACTGAGAGTCTGAATCATAAACTGTTTGTGTCTTGGATACATTTTCATCACTCATTCTGGAATTAACAAATGTGGAAAATTCTTCAGCATCTACAGTACAAAAATAAAGTATAACATTATTGAAGACAGAAAGTTCCAGAAGACACAGGTGATAAGCATCAAATGAGTAATTAAGATAAGAAACGCTATATAAATTTGGAGGAAGGATGGGATTATCATGGACACAATGAACCAAGGAACAGTTTCTAGAGAAGGAGGCATCTAGATTAGGTCTTAAAGGGTGAACATGGTTTAGCTATGCAGAAAGACTATGGAGAACATCATTCTGGGCAAGGGTGATGGCCAAAGGAACAATGCAGAGGCAGGGATGTCATGTTTTCTGAGGGACCAATCACAGAATCCCACTTAATTTCCCCCTAAATAGTCCATTCCCAGGACACATACACTAGAAGGTGAGTAGCATCCCCTGGAGTTAAGCAGTGCAGCTACCATGTCCACTCATTATCTTGTTGGTGTGATATAAAAACACAGATTTCTCCTACCACAAACCTTGTCTTAGAACTTTGCATTAAATAATAAGTCTAAATAGCACAGTATTCTATTGGTGATTCCATGGGAGGTCTTAGGCAACTAGTTAAAAAAAAAACTCAAGCTATATATTACTATCTACATACAAAACTTGGACTCTGTGTCTAGGGAATTTACTTTCAAATACTTCAATATTCATAGTATAACATGAAGGTACCAGTTAAAGCCAATCTACACCCTAGAAGAAATCAGAAAGCATATCAAGTACCTCAAATATGAATCAACACTCCTGGGGCAGTTACCCAGCATATGAAGTATCCTGATCAGCAATAAGTTACACAGCACTTAAAATACCATTACTAAAAATTTACAAAAGAGGGTTTGTAATCGCATGAAGATATTAGAAATAAATCCTTATTTGTGAAATGAGTGGTATTCAAGATAGGTGATTGCTTAGGAATAGTGTCATCAGTTGTAGCACCCAGATCAAGAGCCATGTTCACTCGCATTTCACCACCCCCCTCAGTGAGTCTCCTGTCACCTGAGCAGATGACAAGAATATTGGCTGGTCCTGCCATTCAAACAAATATTATTGCATTGACCTTGGAGTAAGCTTTCATGGAAGGTGCTGGTTGGAGATCCTAAGGCAAGAGTAGACTCCCCTGAGTATAAAATCAGTACTATTAAACAGCTATAGGACAGTTTTCATGCCGGTTGCATCAGTATGTGTGGTGGAATTTGTTCTGAAACTTACTTCTGCTAAAATATAACACCTGATATCAAGTCTTCACCTATCTTGACAATAGGAGGCTACCAATATTTTAAAAAGAACGTTAGGGGTGCCTGGATGGCTTAGTCAGTTAAGTGTCTGACTCTTGATTTTGGTCCAGGTCATGATCTCAGGGTTTTGAGATCCATGCCCAGCATGGAGCCTGCTTAAGATTCTCTCTTCCTCTTCCTCTGCCCCTCCTCACCACTCTCTCCCTTTCTTAAATAAATAAATAAATAAATAAATAAATAAATAAATAAGACATTATATTTGGTGAACAGCCAAACTGGTTTAGGTTAGAATACACCATATATATTTCCAAACACATATCATAAAAATATAGAAAATTTTAAAAAACGAGAAAATAAGGATCTCCTACAAAATACCACAACTCAATTAAATTCCTGGGTCATTGGAAAATGATATCTGTACTTCTGTGTGTCTGTGGAGTGTGTGTGTGTGTGTTCATGTGTGTGTTGCATCAGTGAATAAGAATATAAAGGCAATTTGATAGTATATATCATAATTTTTTATTTTACCTGATGGTAAGTTGGCCTTTCTTTTTTTAGCTGTATGAAGGAAATCAAGTATCAGTTTATAGTTTTCTAGAGTCAATTTCGCCGTTGGTAATACTGTTCCTGAATTATACAGTGAGAACATATTAGGATCACATGATCGGAAACTGCAGGGGAGAAAATATCATTAAAAATATATATATAAACAAAATTGAATTGAATCTGTCAAATATAATCTACTTTAATTTTTAAATTATTTGTGAGTTAGTGTTTCCAAAATTTGGATCATAACATATTCTGGCACTTAACCAAAGCCAAACAATTTCCCATTAAATTTTAAAATTATACAATGTAATTTTGCTCTTAGGAATTTCAACATCAATATCTATTTCCCTGAAAGGGCCCTTGAAAATGGGAATGACGATCTACACTCATTCTGAGGACTCTGAAACAATAATTTATGTCAATTTAACCTGATTCAAACACAATTCAATGAAGATGCCTACTATAAAAAACAATGTGTCCACAATCAATGTTACTTCTTTTATAAAATAAGGTGTAAGCATGCGGCGCCTGGGTGGCTCAGTCGTTAAGCGTCTGCCTTCAGCTCAGGTCATGATCCCAGGGTCCTGCTCAGCAGGAAGCCTGCTTCTCCCTCTCCCACTCCCCCTGCTTGTGTTCCCTCTCCCGTTGTGTCTCTCTCTGTCAAAAAAATAAATAAAAAATCTTTAAAAAATAAAAAATAAAAAAATAAGGTGTAAGCAGTAAATAATCCTCCACCATAAATAAATAAATAAATAAATAAATAAATAAATAAATAAATAAATAAATGGAAAATACATACATACATAAATATTGAGTATGTTTTAATGGTTTTAGTAAAATTGAATTTAGCACCAAGTTAGCCTGATACAAATTTGGTCATTATCTAATTGCTATGCTATTAAGTAATCATGTCTGAATGGTCAGGCATGATTAGAATTTCAGAGAATTCTCAGTGTTCAGAGGAAATTTAAGAAGCCCATCCTATCTGAACCATTCTCCTCTCATGGCTTCATGAATGGGTTACTTTGCCAAAAGCCTTCCCCGTTGGTCAGGCAATCTAACTACTTCTTTTTTTTTTTATTTAATTTTATTTTATTATGTTAAGTTAGTCACCATACAATACATCATTAGTTTTTGTTTTTTTTTTTTTTTTTTTTAAGATTTTATTTATTTATTTGACAGAGAGAGACACAGCGAGAGAGGGAACACAAGCAGGGGGAATGGGAGAGGGAGAAGCAGGCTTCCCGCGGAGCAGAGAGCCCGATGTGGGGCTCGATCCCAGGACGCTGGGATCATGACCTGAGCCGAAGGCAGACGCTTAACGACTGAGCCACCCAGGCGCCCCTACATCATTAGTTTTTGATGTACTACTTCTTAAATGCAAATCTGGTCTAGCCTAAGGAAAGGGAACTATCTGGAGATGTTTTAATGAAGGTTCAATCTGGTAATGATTTTAACCAAAATTCTAAAGAAACAGAAACTGGTACCAAGTTCACCATGGATTTCACCTGCATATTTTATCACTGGATTATTGAAATAAATACCCTTTTAATTCGTACCCCTGTCACAGTCTCTCCTTCCTCCAATCCATTTGATATGTTGCTGCCAGAGAAATTTTTTATCATTGCCCTGCTCAAAAACCCTTAATAATCCCCCACTGTATATAAATTAAAGTTCAGATTTAGTAGTTAAAACCCTCCATGATCTGGTACTGATCTATTTTTTTAAATTATTTCATACCATTCCTTTTAATTTACCCTAGATTCTGGTCATACCATTTGAGGTTTTCATCTTGTGTTTCCTACCTGGGCTCTGATTCATGTGCTTCCAACCACCTGGAATACCTCTTTCCCTATCTGCACATTTCTAAATCTTGCCTATCCATCATGAACCAGGCCAAGTGGTCCCTCCCCATGAAAATTTTCCTGTGAGTTTCAGTCAGAGGAAAGACTTTTCCCAGGAACAAAGAAGATTTTGTGTATATTTCACCTTATACCATTATTTACAATTGTTCGTTAACACTTGTGATCCACCCTGCCAGACTCTAACTTGTATGTCCTGCTCATCTTTTCATGCTCCTTGTGTCTACCTCAGTACCTTGTATCTAACAGGCGCTCAGTTGTATTTTTTTTTTAATTAAAGACTCTACTCACCTTTTTAATGATTACATAGTATTTCATGTTATGTATTTATCTTCTATTTTAGCTCCCATAACACTTTAGCCAAAAACACTCAAGAACTCAAAAGTGTCTTCTGAATTAATGATATAAAGTGTACATTGTATGAGAAAATACAATCTGTGTTTATAGAGCCTTAAAATATACCTCAAAATGAAACAGCTTTGTCTAATACCTAATAGCTACAGTTATTACACAATTAATATTAAATTTCTCTTGAAATGATACTATCTCCTATACAGAAAGCTATATTAACAAACATATTCAAGACACGTGCAGATTAGTACTTCCTAAGTGCTTATATCCAGCACTTGTTTGGGAAAGATTCTGAGGCAAGAAATTAAGTAATATATCAATGCTCAGTAAAGAGAGAAGCACTCTGTAAACCTCTTTAAGTTATTATCAACATTGGATCCTTGACCATAACAAATAAAATCCATGCTCATGCTAAAAAAGTATCATTCGCTGATAACATTCTATACCTGACCACTGGATGTGAAGAGCCAAATTTCATCTTCATACGTTCCCCTAGCTTCGTTAAAAGTAGGTTGAAGTGTGCACTTGCCAGATACAGGTTCATCTGAGCTCTCCAGGGCATCTCCTCAAGAAATATTTGATGGAACCTCTTCCTTTTCACAAAACTTAATATTATAGGATTCAAGTTATCCACCAGGAATCGATAGGCAAGTTTTCTAACATCAGTTCTCTTATTTCTGCCAAGGAGAAACAAGTTTTGAAATTACACAAGCTTCCAGATATTTAATAATGAAGAATGATTCCAATTTGTATAAAATACACCAAGAAGTCACTTGACTGCCCTTATGCAAATGTTTCTGGCTTATTCATAATTTCCTTGGTGCTAAGAATGTGAAAGAGGGCAGTAGACAAGCCATGAGGATAAACAGTAAGGACAAAGACACTATGTATTGTCTTCCATTCTCTCTGATGTCTGTGTCCTAAGCTCCAACCAGACAACTTTTCTTTTCCATAACCAAAAGGCCACTGAGGTTAGACAACTGAATTATAATATAATATTCACATTCATCCCCTAACTTCAATATTAAAAGAAAAATCATTTCTCTGTATTGTTCCTTAAGGAAAAAAACAATGGAGCAAAATTTTTTCCAGCATTAGACTATAGCAGAAATAAAATATCCATCAACTATAAATGAAATAACTTCATAAATCCATACTCAATATGCTCTGAAAAAAAACTAATTTCAAAATTTAGCTAATAGTTCATATTTTAAGTGAAGCATACATTCAGTTTGTTTAAAATTATTCCTATCAAAATCTCAAAGTCATCCAACTATTTTTATAGTTGCATAACTGTTTACATGGCATGATTTGATTTCTTCAAAGTACTTTTTTTTTTTATGTTGACAATGCTGCTACCCCATTGGTCAGTGCCATTCTATCTGATTTATATTGCAGAAAGGAAAAAAAAAAATCTCAATTGGTAAGTGAGAGTATCTTGCTTGCTTTAATAGATAACGTGTCTGAATCTGACGCAACGCGCGCACGCACACACACACACACACGAGAAGGAAAGGAAGGTGGATGGAAGGTCAAATCTCCTCAAAAGGCCCAGGAGAGTTTGACAGGACTAGCCACATCTTCCCTGCACTGAAGGTGAGAGTCCAGGGAGAGAAGTGACAGAGGATAGTCTTCCTCCACGAATCTTGTCGAGGTAGTAATAGACCCAAGGAGCTTGGAAGGGACCGAGAGCCAGCCCAGAGGGTAGAGAATGTTTCTTCTTTTACCACCTGAGTAGTTCCTAATGTGCAGGGTACTCCATAAGCAGCTCTGTGTCTCTACGAGCCACAGATGTGAGCGGACCCAGCAGCCAGAGAGGAAGTTCAAGAGGGACAGTCAGCATAAATAAATGCTCAGTGATATGGAACCATAAGAAGAAGACAGAAACCTGAATTAGGAAGATATTAAGGAATCCAGACACTATCATTGGTATATTCTAGCTTGAACAAATAAGTCAATATATTGACATTAACGGAAACAGGATTCTTACCATTATAAAAAAAAAATTACACTTAGGGAAAGAGAAAACACTGGAAAGTATCTTGTGGTATGGAACTGAAACTGGACATATCAGTATGACCTTATTACAGTTTTAGATAGATACATAGATCTATTTAGGTGGACATAGCTATTTCCTAGTTTTGTCTGTTGAAAGGGCCTAGAAGCAAAGATACATCAGTAGCCTCCAGCACTTAGATTCTAAATACCAATTCCACTAAAAGGAATCAACTGGTTCCAGGGCTGGGACAGGGAAGGTACAAGATGAACATCTTGTGGTAAATAAGAAGAAGCTCAAAAAAATGATGGGGACATGTCAAAAAGACTAAAGAGCTAGGCTGAAAGAGCTCCGGATGGCCAAATCTGGAACAATTTGAGACTCAAAATAAATAATAATGTTAATTTGATAAAGGATATCCACAAAAACAAACCTACCACAAATATAATTCTTAATGATAAAATGTTGAAAGCTTGAAAGCTTTTCCTCTGAAATGGGAATCAGACAAAGGTACCCACTAATATCGTTTCTTTCAGCACTGAAATAGCGGGCTTAGCAAGAACAAAAAGGAAGATAAAGGCAGTGGGAGCAGGGGGGGAGTATAAGGATTGAAAATAAAGAAGTAAAGCAGCTGTCAATCATAGACAATACAATTGTATATTTATAAAATCCAAAATAACCTACAGATAAGGTATAAGAATTAATCAGTGAATTTATTAAGCCCACAGAGGACAAAGTCAATATACAAAAAATAATTCTATTTCTACATATCAGCAATAAACAATTAAAAATGAAATTCTAAAAAGATATTTCTAATAGCTTAAAAAATACCTAGGAATTAACCAAAGCAAAGACGTGAAAGACCTACTCACAGAAAATAGAAATTATAAGGATAATCTTACACTACCATATACTAAAAATTGTAAGGTACAGTTAAAATAGTGATAAGAAGGAAACATGTTAGCCTTCAATGTTTTCTGATTCAGAACAATCTCAACCAAATTTTCAACAAGTTTTTTGTATTTTTAAATTATCAAAATAATTTCTATTTTCCCCCATGAATTAATTCTAAATGTCTATTTAAGACTTTCAGATGTATAGGATCTTTTTGATTCTATCTTTTCAAAAATTGGTCTCTACTGTGTAAATCAATTATAGTAAAATGTGGTTTGTATGAGTCCAATATTTGAAATTTCTTGAGATTTGCCTTAGAGTCAATACTATAAATGTTCTATGTGTGCTTTAAAAAATAAATGCTTTTTTAAAAAATCCTCTAAAAAATAGGCATTTTCTAGTGGTTGGCTATTCACAATCTTTTTTCTCCTAAATTTAAAATCAGCTTGTCCATGTCCATCAAGATAATCCCAAAATTAAATGAAGTAAGTATCCTACAACTGTACATACTCTTACTGAAATATCTGTTCATGTTTTTTGATCATTTTTTTTACAATTTTATTTTTAATTGTCTTTTGCTCATTTTCTAATCGGACTGTTTGTTTTTATTATTCTTTTGAATTTTGAGAGGGCTTTATATATTCCAGATATAAGGTCTTTCTTGGATATGTGGTTTACAAATACTTCCCAGTATGTAGCTTGTCTTTTCATTCTTTTCACAGGGTCTTTCACAGAGCAAAAGTTTTAAATTTTGATGAGGACTGAGGTTGTATGGTAAGCCTATGTTTAATTTTATAAGAAATCTCACAGTCTTTTCCAGAGTGGCTGTATCTTTTCACATTCCCACCAGCAGTGTACGCATGACCCAGTATTTAGTGTTATCACTATTTTTTATTTTAGCCATTAAAATAGGCTTTAGTGATACCTTGTGGCTTTAATTTGCCTCTCTCTAATGGCTAATGATACTGAACATCTTTTTATGTGTTTGCCATCTGTATATAAGCAAAACTTTCAATATCTCTTCACAATATGACAATCCACACAGAAAACTTGTATCTATGAATAAATTATCAAGCCTATAGAAGATTGAATTGTTTACAAATCACTTAAGTTCCTATACAAAAAAATAGAAGCATTCAAAAATGTAATTTTAAAATATGATTTACATTAATACTAAAAAGCACCTCTTTGATGTAGCTAATAAAAGATGTATAACATCTTTACGGAAACTACCATAAAAACTTATTGGAAGACATAAGTACGTGGTCTATATACTAACAGAAAGAATCAATACGGGGGGTGGGAGGAACTTCTAAAACCAACCTATATAGTCAATTATATCTCTATCAAAATCATGAATTTCTTGTGTTACTTGACAAGCTATTCCAAACCACTCTGTGGAAGAATATCCAAGACTTGTGTGAACATGGAGAGATTTGATCTATCAGACAACAAGAATCAACTTAATGCCAGAGTAAGTATGATGGTGTGATATTGACCCACAAAAAGATAAACAGACTAGGACAGAAAAAAGATCTCAAACCTGTATATATGAAAACTTGCTAAATGACAAAAGAGACAGTGGTGGCAGAATAGACTACTTGATAAATGGCTACCAATGGCTACTTGGTAAATGGGGAGAGCTAGTTGGGTACCTATAACAAAACTACAAGAGATGGGGAGGGGGACTCTTCCTCTCATGATTCACAAAAATAAAATACAGTTAGATGGAACTCCTAAATCTGGGGCACCTGAGTGGCTCAGTCGGTTAAGTGACTGCCTTCGGCTCAGCTCATGATCTCAGAGTCCTAAGATCGAGGCCCACATCAGGCTCTGCTCAGTGGACAGCCTGCTTCTCCCTCTCCCTATGCCCCTCCCCCTCGCTTGTGCTCTGTCTCTCTCTCAAATAAATAAAATCTCAAAAAGAAAAAGAAACTCCTAAATGTGAAAATCTAAAATTTAAATTCATGAATATACCTTTACTATCTTGTTCAAAACAACGAGAAATGGTGATACATTTTGCTCCATTAAAAATTACAACTTTTGATTTTAAAAAGGAAACCTTTAAAATGTAAATAGATGAGCCCAAACTTGGAAAAGCAATAGTATCCAAACTTCTAAAAATAAATGAGAAAACAACAAAAGTTTTTAAATGTACAAAGGATCTAAACAAAAAGTGCTGAGAACAGAAAAACCCTAGGGTCTAATAAAAACATGAAAAGATGCCTAAACTCATTACTAATTAAATAAATAAAAATTAAAATAATAATGACATAAAATTTCACAACTCAACAGTCCATAAAAATTCAAAAATTTGATAATATCGAGTGTTGGTAAAGATGCTGAATAATGGAAACTTGACACACCACTGATGAAAATTTAAGAGCAACTTAGCAATAACTAATAATGTGAAAAATGTTCATATCTGGGGAACTATACTCTTCAATCAATGAGAGATGAAGAATACAATAAATGAGATTAGAAACAGGTTTGATGCAATGAACAGCAGGCTGGAAAAAGAAGAGGAATGAATTAGTGACCTAGAAGACAAAATAATGGAAAATAATGAAGCTGAACAAAGACAGAAAGAAGAATTATACAACACAAGAATAGACTTAGGGAACTCAGTGACTCCGTCAAATGTAATAACACTCATATCACAGAAGTCTCAGAAGAAGAGAGAGAAAGGCTGGCAGAAGATTTATTTCAAGAAATAATAGCAGAAAACTTTCCTAATCTGAGGAAGGAAACAGACATCCAGATATAGGAGGCACAGAGAAACCCCATCAAAATCAACCAAAGCAGGCCAACACCAAGACATATTGTAATTAAATTTGCAAAATATAGTAATAAAGAAAAAACCTTAAAAGCAGCAAGATAAAAGAAGTCCTCAACTTACACAGGAAAGTCCGTAAGACTACCCAGAAATTTCTCAAAAGAAACTTGGCAAGCCAGAAGGGGGTGACATGATATATTCAAAGTACTGAATAAGAAAAATCTGCAGCCAAGAATACTCTATCCAGCAAGGCTATCATATCAGAATAGAGGGAGAAATAAAAAGTTTCCCAGACAAACAAAAACTAAAGGAGTTCATGAGCACTAAACCAGCGCTGCAAGAAATATTAAAGGGGACTCTTTTGAGTAGAAAGGAGAGACCAAAAGTGACAAAGACAAGATAGGATCAGAGAAAATCTCCAGAAATGACAAAACAAGAAATAAAATGGCAATAACTACATACCTATCAATAATTACTTTGAATGTAAGTGGACTAAACAAGACCCATCTATATGTTGGCCATAAGAGACTCATTTTAGACCTAAAGACACCCGCAGATTGAAAGTGAGGGGGTGGAGAAACATTTATCACGCAATTGGATGCCAAAAGAAAGTCAGAGTAGCAATACTTATATCAGACAAACTAGACTCTCTGTTTTGTATTGTTTTTTTCCTGCTTTGTTATTTAGGGTAGTACTGGCCTCATGGAATGATTTTGAATGTGTTCCCTCTATTCTATTATTTGTAAGATTTTGATAAAGATTGTCATTAATTATTTTTCTTAAATGCTTGGTAGAATTCACCAATGAAACCAGGTGATCTAGAACTTTTCTGTGCTGGGAGCTTTTTGATTCCTAATTCAACTTTCATTCTTGTTATTGGTCTAAGAAGACGTCCTACTTCAAGATTCATGATTCAATCTTGGTAACTTGCTTGTTTTTAGGATTATCTGGGTTTTTTCCTAAGTTATCTGATTTCTTAGCACGTAACTGTTTCTTTTTTTTTTTAAGATTTTATTTATTTATTTGACAGAGAAATAGAGAAAGAGCACAAGTAGGCAGAGTGGCAGGCAGAGGGAGAGGGAGAAGCAGGCTCTCCGCTGAGCAGGGAGCCAGACGTGGGGCTCAATCCCAGGACCCCAGGATCATGACCTGAACTGAAGGCAGAGGCTTAACTGACTGAGCCACCCAGGCACCCCTGTACATAATTGTTTCTAATAATCTGTTACCATACTATGTATTTTTGTGGTTATCTGTTCTATTTTTTTTCTCTTCTGTTTCTCATTTTGGTTTTTGAGGCTTCTCTCTCTTTTTTTTCTTAGTTGATGTAGTTAGAGCACTGCCAATTTTGTTTATTTTTTTGGAAAAACTGGTCATTACTTTCAATTTTATGTTATTGCTTATCCTGGTCTCTATTTTATTTATTTCTGATTTTTCTTTGTTATTTCCTTCCTCTGCTAAATTTCAGCTAAGTTTCTTCTTTTTCTAGTTCCTTGTGGTTTAATGTTGTTTATTTGAACTTGTTTTCTTAATACAAGCATTTATAGCATAAAAAAGTCATAATTTAAATCAAGAAAATAAAGCAATAATCAAACGGATAGTAGGCAAATGCAAAGTGAGAGTGGTTCTATTAATATGTACATGTTGCTCTTAAAATCCAAATCACTAAACAGATAAAGACATTTTATGTATATAATGAAGATAAGATATATAAAGAATATATAAGAATCATAAGTTCCTACTCATAAAAATAGAAGCGAAACATTTTACCACGATAAGCTTTATGGTTTCAGTTTTTTTGAATAAGAACGTAAGGACCACCAATAATGAAAAGTAATTTATGAACTGGTCTTTTAACCACCCTATCTAAACCACTCCTGCCACCACTTCCACCCAAGGCCAGTTACTCTATAGCCTATCATCCTGTTCACTTATTTTATAAAATGTATCAAAATTTTACCCTGTCTTGTTTATTTGTGGATTTACTTATTTACTGTGCTCCTGTCATTAGTATGTAAGTTCCCCAAGGGCAGTGATCTTATCTATCTAGTCCACCACTATATCCCTAGTGCCCAAAATAATGCCAACCACATAGTAACATTTACTGAATTAATAAATCAGTCAATACCTTTCATGTTCCACCATTTCAGAAAAAGATGGATTTTTGGAAAAAAATTCTCTTAGAGTTTCCTTTCTTTTACTTCTTTTTCTTGGCAACAGTTCTATAGTCTTAATAGGAGAGATGACAAAAATGTTACAAATTAAATCTAAACTCTGAACACAATACAATTTATTCATACTCTAATGCTTATCTCTTGACATTGAAATACAGTGATTTCTTTATACCCCTCAATTAAAATTACTATCAAAAGCAACAGGGGCGCCTGGGTGGCTCAGTCATTAGGCGTCTGCCATAGGCTCAGGTCATGATCCCAGAGTCCTGGGATCGAGCCCCGCATCGGGCTCCCTGCTCAGCGGGGAGCCTGCTTCTCTCGCTCCAGCTCCCCCCGGCTTGTGTTCTCTTTCTCGCTGTGTCTCTCTCTGTCAAATAAATAAATAAAATCTTTAAAAAAAAAAAAAGAAACAAAAAAATTTATGATTATAAAAATATCCATGTGATAACTTAAGAATTATAATGTACTGGGACACCTGGGTGGCTCGGTCGGTTAAGTGTCCAACTCTTGATTTTGGCTCAGATCATGATCTCAGGATTGTGAGATTGAGCCCCAAGTCAGGCTCCACATGGAGCCTGCTTAAGATTCTCTTTCTCCCTCTCCCTCTGCCTCTCCACCTCCCCACTTATACATGCATGCCCGCACTCTTTTTCTCTCTCAAAAAAAAAAAATATATATAATTTACTGTATAATAATAAAATTGTCTGTTGATATTTCCTTCTGTTTCATATTATAATAAATTATAATGCAGCCAATCATCTTTAGATACATGAATCTCTTATTTCATTAACTTAAAAATCAAAACTCGTAAGACATTTACCCTTCCAATCTCCATTACTGCAGCTTTGAACTTCTTCAAAGGTTTGGTTGTCTTTTTACACAAAACATTATCCTTATATTTCATTCTTCTTATTCCAAGTAGGGACTCATTCCTCCTAATACAAAAAGATAAAGTCAGTTAAAAGGATCTGTAAGAATTTGCAAAACTATACCAAAGCAATAAATCTTTAATGAATGTTGTCACTGAAATGGTATGAGAAGAATATCCAAAATTATTTGTGTCTCATGCATAAATAAGATTGTGATATTCCTAATAATCAAGGAATAGCTGGCCTCTTGAAAGAGCAAAATGTAAATCATACCATAAAATGTGATGAGAGCTGACGTGTGACATACGAAAAAAAGAATTGGATTGAAAATAAAACATGAACATGTCCCATTAAAACTGAAAACATAATTATGTAAGAGTGACCCTGGACAAGCTATCTTGCTTGCAACAGATTTCAGTCTCTTTGGTTCCATCATGTCCAGGCTCCCAGCCACTATCACCTTCTGGATACCAACAGGTGCTAAGCATTTTGTATACCTACAAAAACTTTTCCCTTTCCCCAATCACTTGTTGAAGTTCTTAATCTCATTTTTTTCAATCTGCCATGGACCCCTATGGTAATTCTTCAAATACTGTGAAGTCTCTTATTATCCCTCCTTCTACTGATACTTATCATTTATTTTCCCTGCAATTTATATATTTTCTAAAATTTATATTTCTTTGAGTAAGTACTTGCTAATACCAGCAAATCCCTGCTTTCATTGGGGTGCCTGAGTGGCTCAGTCGGTTAAGTGGCTAGGAGCCTGGACATATTGGTTAAGCGCCCAACTCTCAGTCTGGGCTCAGGTCATGATCTCAGGGTCCTGGGATTGAGCCCCAAGTCAGTGCAGAGTCTGCTTGTCCCTCTCCCTCCCTCTCTGTTTCTCTCTCCACTCGTTCTCTCTCTCTCTCAAGTAAATAAAATAAAATCTTAAAAAAAAAAACAAACAACCCTGCTATCACATGATAAATGGGGTCCAAAACCTTAAATTGAATAAAATGTAGGGTCACATCAATACAAGGCTAATGAAAAGACTGGGTGAGTCTGGATAGCTAGTTACACTGGAGGTGGCGATCCACCCTCTACGACTTACATTTTGAAACTGGTTGCCTGCCGTTTTCTAAGCAGGTTGGTCTCTTCCCTACCTCTCCTGACTCTCCCACCCCCCAGAATGCTTGAGCTGGTTGCTGTTATGGCAGAAAGAGATGGGAAGGAGAGGAGGTCACAGATAAACACTTGCCATCCTCCTATCCTCTTAACATTCGCCTCCATGCTCTGAAGAACTCTCACCTCCTGAATCAATTAAACTCCTCCACTTCTCAACCTCTTCACAGAATTCTTCCTCCTAGCCTTTTATTTTGTTTATGGTATGTTATGAAAATGGTATTTTAAAATTTTTATGTAGTCAATGCTATCGATCTTTGATTTCATGGCTTATTCACTGTTTTGATTACTTATATTACTACCTTTTTCTAACGTGAAACATTGAATCCCAATAGCTATCTGCCTATTATTTCACAAACAGAACTCTGTTATACTTTATCTGATAATACAAATCTCTCTTTTGCTCTTTTTCATTTTTCAAATATTTTTCATTATTCTACACCATTCCATAAAGCTAACATGATTGGAGTTACATTAAGCCAACAAATTAATTTGAAGATAATAGAAATTACAGTAGTC
The DNA here is from genome assembly GCF_964656455.1 of Halichoerus grypus. Lineage (NCBI taxonomy): Eukaryota > Metazoa > Chordata > Mammalia > Carnivora > Phocidae > Halichoerus > Halichoerus grypus. The sequence continues at coordinate 155,010,112 of NC_135717.1, read as the reverse complement.
CATCTGCCCATCAAGTGCATTACAAGTAATGCACTACGTCTCCATTTATTCAAGTCATTTTTAAAAATATATCTTAGTAAAAATGTTTGGTCTTCTTTTATTAGCCTAAGTCCCCTCACAAATCCTGATAAATTTAATCCTATGCTTCATAGAAATGGGATCATTTTTCCATTATTCTTTCTAGTTTATATAGGAAAGCTATTGGTTTTGTAGCTAGCTATCCTGTGGAATTCTACTGTTATTTCTGATAGTTATCAGTCAATTAGCTTAAGTTTAAAAAAAAAATTATTATTTGCAAATACCAATCATTTTATCTCCCTTTCAGAGTATTTCACTGTGGAATTCATTTGACAAACATTTTTGAGACCCTATTATGTGATAATCACATGAATTCTAATCCTAATTTCTATTTCTTATTTTAATGCACTGGCAAAAATTTTCAGAACAATATTAAATGATAGAGGGAAAAATAAGTTTCCTTATTATAAAGCTTAACATAAAATATTCTTCTAATCCTAGTTTGCCAAGAATGGTTGTTGAATTTCACCACATGACTTTTTAGCATTTACTATAGGCTCCTTTGCCTACCAGTAATAATTACATTTCCAGATTTCCTACTATATTTATATTGATAATAAGATCTACATTTTCAACACTGAATTTACAAGCTATTTTATGAATTTTTGTTTCTATATACTGCTAAGACTGATTCATAATTTTCTATTTTTTTAATTCTTTTTATAAACCTGTTAACAGAGACTCCTGTGATAAATTTACTAGCAAACTTTATACCCATGTACTGAAATAGCTTTATGTAAAGTAAAACTTATTTGGTTCCTTTAAATATGAAAGAACTAGCCTTAAAAAAAATCTGAGCCATTCAAATTCTTTTTAATACTTCAATTTTTATAATTTAAATTTTTCCAGATTATCATCACTTTCAACTAGAAATTTCAAATTTATTCATATTAAATTATATATGCTGCTATCTAATGTTTGTTTAACCCCTTCCAAATTTAGAATTATTACTTCTTTGAATTACTTATATTTCACTTTTTCTTATTATGCTGGAAACTCACCTAATTTATTAATATCTTCAGAGAACCAGTTCTAGCAGTTATCAATTATTTTTTTTTTAAGAGAGTGAGCACGAGCAGGGGTGGGGGTACAGAGGGAGAGGAAGAGACAGAATCTCAAGCAGCCTCCCCGCCCAGCATGGAACCATTCGGGGGCTCAATCTTACAACCCTGAGACCGTGACCTGATCTGAAATCAAGAGTCCGAAGCTTAACTGACTGAGCCACCCAGGTGGCACCTTCAATTAAATGATTTTAAAACCAAGTTATAATTGTTTAATTTCAACTTGTATTTTTATTTTCTTTTTTCTGCTTTCTTAGATCAATTTTATTTTTCTAATTGCTCGAGTTCAATAAAAATTCATTTGATTTTATTTTTCTTATTTAGTAATACAGGCTTCTAAAGCTAAGAATTTCTAATTGCTGTTTTGAGCAAATTTGATACTAGGGTTTCTCATCATCATTACTTTCAAAAGTCTCTATACTTTTGGTTAGATTTCTTTTTTGATCCAATAATTATATATATGGCAGTAATGTATTTTGTTATAAAATTTCAGCTTTATTATACTGTAAGAGAATGTGGTCTTTACAAATTTTAGTCTAGGTTATGTACTGAGCCCTATTTTGCAGCTTAAATACTACTTTTTAAAAAATTTAATGAGTGCTTTAAAGAGTGTTTAGTCTCAATTGGCTATATATATTAAATTAATCTTATTAATTATATATATTTTCTGTGTCCTTTTTATTTCTTTTTAAACTAGCATGTTAAACTCTCTCAATATTATTATATTTTGTCAAATCAGCCTTGTCTTTTCAGCAGTTATTTCCATATACATGGATTTTTGTTATGTAAAACATGAAAATTCATGAAATATCTTCATTGTGATTTATAAGCATTATTGGTAGAATCACCCACTTTGAATGTGAAAAGGTAGAATTGAAAATAAGTAACAAAGAGATTGTTCTTTAAATGTTACCAGGACAACTGATAAACTGGGGAACCTAAAGTTTAATTTAAATCCCCATACCAAAATAAATTCCATATGGATTAAAACATTAAATATAAATCATGAAACCATAAAAGTGGAAGAGAATACAGCTGCACATTTGCCTGTTGCAGAATACTTTCTTTGTGTAAAAATATGTTAAGCATACGAACATAAAAAGAAAATAGATATTACTATCAAGGTAGAAATCAAGGTGTTCCATCTGCTCCTCCTCTATATTCCCTGATTTAGAGAAGAGCATCCTAAAACATCTGCTCAGCCTAGAAAATTGAAATCATTACCTTTGTTTTGAACTCAGTCATACTGCTCAATCTCCAACCTTGAGTCTTTTGTTACACCACTGGGTTAATGCTTCTAAGCCACTCACTCTGCTTTCCTCTTTCAGAATATCTATTATTCTTACGTTGGACCTCCACAGTCAGCCCTCCAAATTTCACTGCACACCAAAAGTGTCTTCTGCTTCTCTCTGGTATTAAGAATGTGATTTACAGCTTCCAGACTTCTAATCTCAGCTACGGTCTTTTTAGTTTAATAGCACTTTCTGTCTAATTCTCTGAATACTATAACCTGTTTCATTTGATAAAAGCAATTTCTTCCTTTATCATTTGAGAATATGAAGTACATATAGTCCAAGCTTTTGTTCTAATAAATGAAGTGCCTGTTTTAGGAAGAATGTTTTTCTATATGTTTTTATGAGAATGTTTCTCTTTTGCTGCCATTTTTTAAATAGACCTCATGTGATTGATGTTTCTTTTTACTAAAATGAGAGATAGGTCTATGCCCAATGGTGAAAGAAAAGCCCAGTTGTTGGAAGAAAATGTTTGTTTGTTTGTTTGTTTACACACACAGACACAAATCCTCACTATCTCCTTGGTGGCTGTTTACCCCACCCTAGGTGTATACCCCATCCTCTCTTTCATCCACCTTATATATCTTAAAGTAACAATGTTACCTATCTTTTAAAATTGTAAATATTAATAAAATATATATTACAAATACCTTTTCAAGAAGTCATAAACAGGATTTGTTATCTCCACCATAAGATGAAATTTTTCATCATTCATACATTTTAGCATCACTTGCGTAAAGAATTCTAGGAATCTAGGTCTCTGCTTAAATTTCATAACTGTGAAAACAAAGAAGTGTAGCAGTAAATGTGGCAAGAACTCCTGTCTTTCTAAGATCAAATAATCCTTTATAGTCTATATTTATTTTTCCAAATATCTCAGTGTTGAAAAAGAGTCCATAAAAGTTAACTCTAAATATGACAAGTTAGGGATCATAAGGGACCAAAATCTTTCCAGATTTTAAATCACATTACTGGACAGTCAATATTCTGCATTATTCTGAATGGGCAAGAATGGTCCCAGGGTCCTGGGATCGAGCCCCACTTACCTTCTAGGTAAGAGCCTAGAACGGTGAAAGCTTTCAGACATGACAGAACCCACAGAATAAATGACCTTCAAAACTTGAGTGAACAGCAACCACACATTCAGGTCACCTACCTTCTTTTACAGCGCCTTTGACCGACCAGTTTAAAACAACAGGGTAAAGAAATATAGGGTCCTCTGCTCCTGACAGTTCAGCTGTAGCATCTAAGGTTTAAAAAATTAGTAAGTTGTAGGTTCCATGTAGCATGAATTACCAAAAATGAAAATTCTTTGGAAGGAACAAAACATAGGAAAATGCTCAAGTATTCATTCTAAATTATGTGCCTTCAAAATGTCAACTATATCATTATATTTTGGAGTTTAAAAAATTCAGTGATCTCAATTATTTTCCTTTCATTTTAACCCCTAAAAGCCAAGGAGTCCACCACCAAATAGGTGAAGAGTGTCCAGGGCATGAGTCTCTCATATTCAATAGCTGTCATCTATCAGCAAACCCCAGACTCCGAAACCTACCAATTATGTTAACTTGATCTTTACAAAATTACCTTTAAAAGACAGTAAAGTACAGAATAATGGACAGCCCAGCCCCTGGAGCCAGGCTGTCTGGGTTCAAATTCTAACACAGACGCTTTTTAGTTATGAGACCTTGGGAAGTTACTCAAAATCTCTGTGCCTCAGTTTATCTTTTTTTTTTTTAAATAAAGATTTTATTTATTTGACAGAGAGAGACACAGCGAGAGAGGGAACACAAGCAGGGGGAGTGGGGGAGGGAGAAGCAGGCTTCCTGCGAAGCAGGGAGCCCGATGCGGGGCTCGATTCCAGGACCCTGGGACCATGACCTGAGCCAAAGGCAAGACGCTCAATGACTGAGCCACCCAGGAGCCCCTCAGTTTCTTTATCTTTAAAATGAGGATAACAGTACCTTCCTCATATGGTTCTTATATAAGGGTTATATGTATATGTATAAAACACTTAACATAGTTCCTGGCACACAGAAAGCACAGTATAAAACTATTATTTTTATTACTGTTTTGTTATTAAATCTATTGTTTAGCTAGTAACATTACGTTGTTTTTCTTAGTAAAATGTTTTTATTGATAATATGAAAATAATTCACATTTCTAAAACACTTTACATTTTGGGGCACCTGGGTGGCTCAGTCAGTTAAACATCTGCCTTCAGCTCAGTCATGATCTCAGGGTCCTGGGATTGAGCCTGCTCAGTGGGGAGTCTGCTTTCTCCCTCTGCCTCCTTCCCTGGGCTCTCTCTCTCTCTCTCCCCCATGTGAATAAATAAAATCTTTAAAAACATAAATCAGGGTACCTGGGTGGCTCAATGGGTTGAGCATCGTCCTTTGGCTCAGGTCATAATCCCGGAGTCCTGGGATTGAGTCCCTCATCAGGCTCCCTGCTCAATGGGGAGCCTGGTTCTCTGCCCCTCCCCTGGCTCCTGTTCTCTCTCTCTCACTCTCTCTCTCTCAAATAAATAAAATCTTTAAAAAAATAAATCAATAAAAAATAAAACACTTTACATTTTAAAGAATGTTTAACAAGACAATCACACCTTTCCCAAAGCTAGGTTTACTGGTTATGTGACTAATAGAGCATTGGGTTCAATTCATAAATTCAACTTGAAACAGACCTGGACATACTGAGAGAGAGAGAGAGAGGGAGAGAGAGAGAGAGCTATCCAGGTTAGGGAATTCTGAACCCAGATATATCTGAGGCACACAATAAGAGAGGTGAAGTAGGGACACCAAATTCTATGAGTGGAGTCAGCTCCAAAAAGGCTGAGGGGCCAAAAGTGGAACCTCTGACTTGAGAAAAATTTAGAGAGAAAAGGTACTCTCTTGTTCTTCTAGAATATTTGAAGTACCTGCTTTTAAAAAGTGTGATAATATTTATCATCACCAGAAACTAAATCAATTTCTTAAGCAGATTTCCAAACTGCAAACTCCAAAATTCCAATCACTGTGTTAACATTGGTCCATTATGAAATTACCATTTGGCACAATGACCTAAAATTAAACTACTCTTTCACTTGAGTAGACCGCGGTTCAAATCACTTACGCATTAACACCCTCCACGCTATCCTTTTATTTCTCAGTTACATTTTTGCCTTTAGAGTAGTGATTCTCAATTTTGTGTCCTCCTCTCTAATATATGTGGCAACATTTGCCTTCCAGGTGATTGTCGCAGCTGGCAGGATGGTGTGCCATGTATCTATAGGTAGAGGCCAGGGATGCTGCTCAACATCCTATGGTACCCCACAGCAAAGAATTAGCTGGCCCAAATTGGCCATAGTGCCGAGGATGAGAAACCCTGCTTTAGAATCAGAAGATTTAGGCTCAAAAACAAGCCAGCTATGTAATCCTAAATAAATCACTTAATCTTTATGAACCAGATGAGGTGGGGGGGGGATGGGGGCAGTGGTTAATAATCCGTTATTAACAGAGTATTGTTAGGATTACTGGCATAATGTAAAAGCACCTTAAAGGATTTACCAAATGTTAATCTCATCTTAATCCTTTTAACAAAATATTTTCTGATTTTAAAAAGCATAACACTAAACAGAAGTCTCTAGAAAGGAAAAAAAAATGACTACATTGCTTTGTCAGTTTGAGTAGGTGTGTCTCCAACAAGGCCAGCTGTTCATTCATTTTTTCAGGTAATAATATCTGCTGTGGCTTCTTCAGCTTGGAAGACTTCTTAGAAGAACCCTAAAAACATTGGTTAAGTGTAAGAATGTACCTCAACATGTTTCAACAACTGTCACTTTCAAGTAATAATCTTTAAATTATTATTTCATACTTTGATGCTTGGTAGACAAAACTATGATCTACATGGCCAAGTGATATAAATTAATAATAGTAATAGTCATTTCATTCTAACTAAATGATAAACATCATACTCAGTGTTTTATATAAGTTGGCCAAAATATTTCTTCTCTTCCCTTCTCCCTTCCTTCCAGTAACTTCCACCCCCCCTAACTAGCACCACCCCCTTCACCTAATACATACACTCTTCTGAAAGCAGATGAGGGTCGAACTCTAAAAAATCCTCAAAAGAAAATTCCCAGCCTGCCCTCAGCAATGTATTCCTTTTTCATTTTTCTTTTTTCCTTTCTTTTTCCCTGAGGAGCTTCTTTACCACTAAGCTAATTGCCTCTGCTGCTTTGCCTTTCAGTGAAACATAACAAGATCGGCAATTAGTGGATTAAGCATAGACAGGTCTGTGCTCAGGCTCCCCACCATGTTTTCAACAGTCTGAGCCTGAGAACTGAATGTGTTAATGTCTCCTGTTCTCCAAAAAAACAAAAAAACGAAAAACAAAAAAAACCCTCCCAAGCCCCTATAGGCTTAAAGGGACCTTGAGTGGCTATAAGGAGTTCTGACTCCTATAAATTCGGTATTAGCTTCTCAGTCCCTATAGTCTTAGAAAGAAGTAGCATGACCTTCTGCTGGGCTTGAGGCTCCATGGAAAGAGGCAAGGAGTCCTGTCCTACAATGATGTAAAGGAACAGGGTTGTGAGTCAAGGCCTGGGTGACATAAACGGCCCAGCTGATGGACTCTGAGAGTGAACACACTTGGTGAAAAAGCCCTCAAATTGCATCCAGCTTAATCAAAACTCTCTCTAGACAAAATAACCCCCACCCCCCAAAAAGGATTATGGCTAAAAAAAAAAAAAATGCATCCAGTAAAACAGTGGTGATTTTTGAAGCTTTTTGCAGCAAGCAAACACTTAACATATAATTCAGCATATAAAAGAGACAGAAATGGGGCTATCCCAACGGAAACAGAGTCCAGGAGTGATAGTCTCTACCCCCACCCCAGTCAGTGAAGGGGCTTCAAGTGATTCCTAGTGCTCCTCAGAAACCCAATAAACAAGGCAGCATTTTATAATTTGATCCACAAAAACACATAACCACGTGGTCTCAAGAAAAGGCAATAAAACAGGTTCTATAAGACCCATGCTTGGGAGGCAGATATTAAAAAGCAGTCTCAGACATTAGCAGTCTCATAAAGAAGACAATTTAGGTGTCACAGTGAGTTTAGGAAAAATCTACTGTGAACAAAGTAAAAAGCTCTGACATGTATTTACTACATTTTATAACCCGCCCAGAATAATAAAATCTTCAATTTGGTAGAGACTTTAGAGGGCTTTGAGTTCCAAGTTCAGCTGGGCGTAGGAAGCTATCAATGCCTGACTAATGATCAGTACTGGTGAGAGGGGGGCTCCTCAGTATTCTAGCAGGAATTCCTTTAAATAAGGAAGGTCTTCACTATATATTACTTTTTGTTTATATAAATATGACAAATTTAAAACTGATCAATAGTCTAACACATTTGCTAATACTATATGACCCTACAAAGACTCAAATAAGTATATGTTTTAAGATGAGAAGCAAAAATCAATTACCTCCTCTTGCATTTCTTCTTGGTCAGACACACCAAAAAGAGATTTGCAAACTGATGTGATGTCCAACATCTTTTTTCCATAATTTATAATCATTACTGCCAGGTCATATTCTTTCCATGAACGCAGAATCTAATCAAAAATATTTATTAATTACCCCTGTTGGAAACATTTGTCTATTTTCAAGTGTCATCGACCATCTTTCATATATTCACAAGTCCCATTAATATTTTGAGTCTAAGAATTCCCCTGATTTTGTTAAAGAAATTGGAAATTTACCTCCAGATCCTATTTCCCCACAATTAAAACTGCATGATTCCACTGCTTTAAATAAAGGACAAATAACAAGATTATCTGATCAATTATGAATTCCCCATATTTCTGGGACATATAGCCATACATGTTTTGGTGTAGGAAGTTAACAATTAAGAAAATATTTCCACTTAGAAGATCCATTTTAAAACAAAATCATTCTAAAAAGGCCATATAACTACCACCTCCTGTCTTGAGTTGCTTTCTATGTGAAATGCTACATTACTGACATCATAATGTCTTTAGTTGGGGGGGGGTTATATCAGTAAATGATTTAAAAGATATTCTGGCAGTGGACTAGACCAGAGATGAGCTGTTTTGGGCAGATTCTCTGTGAACCCTAGGGGAAACAGACACTGCAACCATAAAAAGGGGAGCCCCTCTCATCCACAATTCGTTACTAATCACTATTCTTCGGCCTTCTCTTGCCAGGCCCTTGCCTACCTCTCTAGAGTACACCACTCATTTCCTTGTACTTCAAACTTACAAAATACTGAGCCGAATATAAATTCTGACACTCGCCATGGTTTCAGGACTTCATGCCTTCGTACAGCTGAGGCATTTCTCAGAACAACTTGCCCCCCTTATTTATGTAGCTTTACCTGGTCATGAAAACCTGGGCTCCAGCATCGACAGGAAAAGTTTCCCAGGCCAGCAATCTAATTTGCATATACCCTGCTGTAGTGAAGCATCATATGAAGGGGACGCATTCATGGTGAACCACATAGGGTAATTCTTTAAGAGTCTAAATAAGCTTGTAGGGATTTGTTAGATGTAGCTGTGTTCTGTCGAGCTGAATAACTTAGTATTTAAGATAAGTAACAACTGTTACTTCCCATGCAGGGAAAGGATATATACGTGACTAGTTGCATAAATCTGGTAATACCTACCTGATCCAAAGTGCTGAGAACTGGAAATATTTCTGTGGAACCAGGCAATAGCATTAAACTAAGCTGACTGTGGAAAAGAATGTAGGTAGGAAAATGGTGAAATAAAGTTTAAAAAGGTAGATGGGATTAGGTCAAACAGGGCCTTGAATGCCAGGCAAAACAGCCCAGTCTCATTATAAAATTGATATGAGAGAGAGTATGTTTTATTAGAAAGCCGAAATGAGCAAATACTTCCTCTCCTTTCAACTTTGCTTTCTGACATACTTGGGCCCAAGGCTTGGAGAGAAGTAGAGAGAACTGTGCAATCTTTTCCCCTCGTTTTAATATGCCAGTAGTAAATGATAAAGAATTTCTCCAATCAGCAGAAAAATAGAGAACCAATTCTACTCAACACACCAAATGGTGAACAAAAACAAAAAGACCATGCCAAATGTTTAGCATAATAATTTTTAAACAATGCTAAAATAATGAAACATTTAAGATGACGTGTCTTAGAAGTGGCACTTTGTTTGGAATTCTGACAACTTTTAGAAAAAATACTGCTGCTTAAAGAAGAAAGATTGAGCCATCTGAAAAGATTACCAATGTTTTAAACAGAACACAGAAAAGAAACAGAGCCATTAGACTAATTGGGCTTTCCATGTCGTAACAGAAAATCCATACAAAAATGTGGTTATAAAAAATGAACAACTAAAATCTGGGACTCAAGGTGAGGCCAGGGCTCTGGGGCTATTGGTCAGGCTGGAGGAAGCTTCTGAAAGGGCGTAACAGTTTGGGACAGAACCAGCCTTAATATCAAAATCCTGACATCAATATCCGTTTTACTTTTTACAAATGTCCAGAAACATTCAGGGTCATTTCTACAATAATATCACTTGGATCTCAATATGATTCTTCAAGTTGGGGGGTGGGTGGGTAGTGGAGTTGTGGATGGCATGTAAAGCAATGCAGGGCCAGCCCCAAGCTGCTGTGTGCTCTGGGAGAAAAATCACACAAAGCTGAGAGAGGAGACATGTAAATTCAAGGACTTCAACATGCACTAGGCCCCAAATGCTGGTCTTTTGTTCCAGGTCAGGAGTCTCTCCCATCTTCCACAGGGTCTGTTGTGAAACCTCCCGTTCTTCTCAATCTCTGAAACCCATTGTTACTCCCCACCTCCTCTCTCTCTCTCTCTCTCAGCAAATGACCTTGCTTCCTTTACACAGAAGAAATGTAGGGAAACTAGCTTATCTCCTACCTACACACTCACCTGTAACTATAACCATCCTACCTTCCTGTTAGAAGAGAGAGGTCAATCTCCTGTCCAGACTAATCCCTCCCACATGTACTAGGATCTCATCACCTCCTGCCTTCCCAGGGATCTCGCTCCTATATCCACATCCTTTCCCTCTCCTGGTTCCTTCCCATTAATGGTCAAATGTGGAGTACCTGGATAAACAGAATTGGCTTTTTGGTTGGTTGGTTGGTTGGTTGGTTGATTTTTAGCAGGAGAAGTTGCTATTGGCAAGCTGCAAGCAACAAGCTGCCTTGGAATAGAGTTTCTCTGTTATGGAAGAAATACTGCAGTAGCTGCTGTCAGTTATTTAAATGTAAAGTGAATAGTTGTCCAGTACCCTGGAAAGAAAGTGTAACCTGGCCTTCTCTTACTTGAAAAAGACACCCCTCTCCTGGAAATACTTACTGATGGACGAGTTTGGGGAGAAAAGGCCTTTGTGGTCCAAAATGGCTTTGGACTAATCAACTGTCCAATTCTTCCTCGTGACTAATGGAAGCAGAACTGGCCCCCTGGATTAAGTGCACCCTTGAGATTCTTAAATAATTCTCTTCCCTTCTCACTCTCCACACTGTCCCCAGATGATATCATCTATTTCTATTATTCAGTTGGGTCCATATATTAATGATGGCTTTGTCTTTATACGTATTTGTCCTCTCTTGAACTCCAAGGCTATAGGTCCAATTATATAATATTTACTCTTTGGATATCCTATTAGCCCCCAAACCCAATAGATTCAAAATTTATTATCTTTTCTCCCTTTCTTACGCCAAATTACTCCTTATCCAGAGTTCAACAAATAGCATTGTATTCACCCAACTGCTGAGGCCAGACAGGTGGATTGCTGTTGACTCTTCCCTCTCTCTCCTTTATCTTCACATACTTAGCAGGTTTACAGGTTCTCAATTCTATCTCATAAATAACTCTTGAATCCTTTCAATTCTATGTCCCTTTCAACTCTATGTCCCACTTTTCCACAGTACAGTAGCCCCCCTTTTCCATGGGGGATATGTTCCAAGACCCCAGTGGATGCCTGAAACTGCAGATAGTACCAATACTGATATACACTGTTTTTGTCTACACATGTGTGCCCATAATAAAGTTTAATTTATCAGCCAGGTGCAGTAAGAGGCTAAGAACAATAACTAATAATAAAATAGAACAATTATAACCATATACTGTAATAAAAACTATGTGAACAGGGTCTCTCTCAAAATATCTTGTACTGTACACGCTTCTCCTTGTGATGATGTGAGATGGTAAAATGCCTACGTGATGAGAAGAAGTGAGGGGGATGACACAGGTGTTGTGACGTGGCATTAGTCTACTACTAACCTTCTGACAACTCACTAGATGGAGGACCATCTGCTTCCCAAATGCAATTGACCCGCAGGTAACTGAAACCTCGGGGAAGCAGAACTGCAGATAAGGGGGGACTGCCATAGTTCGGTTTATCAACTCTCACCTTCTAACTCATTCCCTGCCTCAGGTCTTATCCCACTCTGTTAGCTGTTGTGCCCCAGAATAATTTCTTTTTGCTAACATGCAAATTTCACTATGTCATTTCCAGGTTTAAAACCCTTGAATGGCTCCTCCCTGACCTCATGAGATGACCACTCATCATCTGGTACCTGTTCACTACTCCACTTTTTAAGGTGATTGAAACATATCTTTTGTAATTAAAAATAAATCTGATTCTTCTTTTCCTTAACTGTAAGATTATTTCATATTTTCTCATTGATTGCTTCCTGAGGTAATGTTAATAATCTTGTTATCTGTCAAATATTTTTTAAGATTTGCCTGTAAGCCTGTTAATATAGTGTCTTGTCATAAAAAAATTTTTTTTACTTATCATGTAATCTGTTTATCTATCTTTTTCTGTGTACCTTTTGAATTTTATGCCCTATTGAGAGAGGTCTCCTCTGACTTCAAAGCCATACAAATATCCATTTGTCTTTATTTTGTTTATGGTAAGAGGCTCTGGCTTCATTTATTTTCAGATGAATAGTCAGTGATACCAGCACCTTTTATTAAATAAAGTATTTTAATAGATTTTCCCAATAACTCCAAATGCCACTTTTGTCATATATTAAGTTCTTCTGTAGACCTGGGGCTGGCTGGCTATTCCTGGACTCTTCTATTCCTCTAAACTATTTGCCTATTACTTAACACCATTTTTTATTGAAGTGGCCTTATAATAGATTTTAGTATCTATTGAGAACTTGTAAATTATTCTAATCAGTTTCAGAGAAACCCCATTGGGATTCTGACTAGAACTGTATTACATTTAAATACTATTTTTGGAAGGATTTCTATTTCTATGACAGTAAGTCTACCTATTCAGGAACTTGGGATGGTCTGCCATATGTTCAGATCTTATTTTGTGACCTTCAATAAGATTTCAGTTCTTTTATTCGGGTCTTTTAACACTTTGTTAGGCTTAAAATGTTGTGCATTTTTTTTCTCCAAGTTTTTATTTAAATTCCAGTTAGTTAATATACAGTGTAATATTAGTTTCAAGGGTAGAATTTAGTGATTTACCACTTACATACAACACCCGGTGCTCATCTCTAGATCTCTAGTGCCTTCCTTTTTTTTTTTTTTTTTTATTATAATAGTTCCTTCCTTAATGCCTCTCACCTATTTCATCCACCCCCTGCCCATCTCCCCTCCAGCAAACTTTCAGTTTGCCTCCCTCTCTTTTTTTTTCTTCCTTTCCCTATGTTCATCTGTTTTGTTTCTTAAATTCCATATATGACTGAAATCATATGGTATTTGTCTTAAAATACTGTATATTATTAGTAGTATATTTTCCTCTCTCCATTTCTCATGGGCTACTGCTACTATTAAAAAAAAAATCAGTTTGTAAGCATCTCACAATCACTTTATAAATTCTTTTAATTCTAGTAATTCTTTTTACTAGATTCTCATGAGTTTTTGAGAACTGTACAATTACAAATGAATTATACTTTAATATTGTAAAATTATTTCATATCCTTATCTATTACATAAGACAGAATCTCTACAAACAATGAATCACACTATTAAGAGTCAGATCCTATACCTGATTTTTAAGGAAACGGTTTCAGAAAATTGCCATTTAGTGTATTTGCTGTAAAATTTTGGTAAATGTCTTTATCATTGTTCAATAGACTCCCTCCATTCCTAACTTACATACAATTTTTTTTAGGAAAGTTTGCTAAGTGTTATCAAATGCCTCTGTAGCATTTTTCACTTAATCTAATTGTGATTTTTCTTTTTTAATTTGCTGTTGTAAAAAATTAGAGTTTTGTTTCAATTCAGACTTGATCTTTAATATTTAATAATGACACTGTCCTTAGACAGACAGTGACCAGATGACTTCCAGGAATAGAGAAGGGTGATAAGACAAAACAGACTTGAAGAAAATCATACAATGCCTCTCTTTGTCCTGAGTCATGTTTGGGGCCCTGACTTCTGCCTTTTCAGATATAAAAATGGCTACTCCTCCCTTATTTGTGTTTGTATTTTCCCAGTACCTCTGTCTATCCATTTATTTTCAACCAGTGTTTGTCACATTGTTTTGCAAAGTGTTTCTTGCATTTGAATCTGACTTTTTAGTTCATCTGGCCATCTCTGTCTTCTGAGTTCATTTACACTTAGTGAAGTAATTAATATTCTTAATTGTATTCCTTCTATCTTAAATACTATCTCTTCTTCCTTCTTAGTTTTGCTGAATTAGCCATTTTTCCTCCCTGTTATTCCTCTCTTCATTTTTTCCTGTCAATTTAGAAGTCCTACTGTGCTTTAAAGTTTTACACATGGCTACATATTCCTGATTCATTTTTAAATAAAATAGTAATTTTATATTATATGTACTTTTTATACTATATGTATTTTTTTAAAACACACAACCATGCACCAAGCATCTCTACCTGGTCTCCCCTCCCTTGACCCCAAACAAGATAAAAGTTTTAGTTCTAGGTTATTAATAAGTTTTTTCTTTCAAAGATAACTCTTCTATTTCAAGAATTCCTACTTATCATTTATATTACAAAACCCACATCACATCATTATTACCTATTTAATTTTAATAATGCGTATATTGCAAGATTCGTTGCTCCCATTATTCCTCTCCTTTTTGTCTTTCCCTACCTTGGGATTTATCTCCTGAACCAATTGTCATTTGATAGAGTATTTCCTCAAGTGTTTTCCTCAGATAAGTACATGGGCAGAATACTTTTGAGATGCTGCAGCCCTGAAAATGTTTATTTTGCCCCGACAAAGGAATGATATCTTTCCTGGTTATTAGTTTTTGGACCCCGTCTTATCCCCTCAGGATTCTACAAATGTTGCTCCAGTATTTTATCTTCTACTGTTGTTGATAAAAAGTTTGAAGCTAATGGATTCTCTTTCCATTGCAAATAACCTGTTCTTTGGTCTCAAAACTTTGAGATTTTAATTTATCCTTGGACTCCAAGAATCTCACCATCAAGTGTCAAGACATGAGTTTTTTTTTTTTATGTTATGTTAATCACCATACATTACATCATTAGTTTTTGATGTAGTATTCCATGATTCATTGTTTGCATATAACACCCAGTGCTCCATGCAGAACGTGCCCTCTTTAATACCCATCACCAGGCTAACCCATCCCCCCACCCCCTCCCCTCTAGAACCCTCAGTTTGTTTCTGAGTCCATAGTCTCTCATGGTTCAAGACGTAAGTTCTTAAATTAATCCGCCCTAGGACTTAGGGAGACTATTCTCCATTTTTTTCTTTTTAATTTCCTGCCTCCAGAACTTTTATTTCATGTTAGGACTTTTGGATCTGCTTCTGAATTTACCTCTAGGTAATTCCATTCTATGCTGTCAGGTATTTCTTGAGCTTCCAGATTTGACTCAAGAAATACCATTAACTACAATCTTCATCTGTTTAATTTTTTTAATCAAAAATCAAATATTTTTTGTTTAGTTACATGAGATCTTCTGTTGTTTTGTTTTGATCATTTAATTGCATCACACCACCTTGAAAGTTTTCTTTCTTCTTTTTTTTTTCAAGTCACCTCTGGTCTTTTCCAACATAGTGAGAGTAAAAACACAATCATTCTGGTGTTTGGCCTACCCCTTGGGGTTCTGAGTCCTCTTAAGTAAGTTATTATTTTTCTCTTCCTGCTAATGGCTACCCTCCCTCCATATTTGCACAGACTAGGTCAAAGATGTGTCTCCAGCAGTGGTAAACCAGTGAGCAACGAAAAGAATATGATTTTCTGCTCCTGAGGTCAGGCCATAAACAGCCAGCAAATCATGACTTTTTTGCTAAGATAGAAGGTAAAGGCCTCTCTGTTTCCAGACCTTCACTGAAGCAAACTTAAGTCCCAATTAAAGCGATGGATCAAATCAGCCCACCCATGCAGTATTCTTCCAGATCCCTACCAAATCACAAAGGTCCTGTGAGGACCATACAAAACAGGCAGGCAAATATGGCCCCTCTTTGAGGAAATTCACCGGGTTCAGTCAACTAAAGCCTTTGAAGAAACACACAGTGCTGGTCTTTGAGCCAAGCAATGAGAATAAATAAGCTTACCTCTCGGCCTCTGGTCTCTTGGTTCTTTCTTGTTTCCAAGGTGAATGAGGTCCCATAAAATGTACTCTTTCCCAATCCTTCCCCTGGCCTAAGATACACCCTCCAGGCTCTACCAACTGACCCATGCAGGCAACTCTTGACCTAAAATGCTTTGTGGGTACTATTTTTAAAAGTATTCTATGTAATAAAAGTAACTTAACTTTCTAAATCATCGCTATTCCTAAATTTTATGACACTAGACAAAGAATGAGATAAATACCTTTGTTATGTAGAAGATACAACAGGCTATCATGTGCTGTACACTTTCAAAACTTGCAATATGTTTCTTTGAGTGGATGATATTTGGTAATCCTTGCAAAGCCACTACACACTTTATCAAGATCTAAAAAATAGAAGCACAATAGTTTCTGTTGAAAAATATCAGGCTCACTCATTAGGAAATGTTCTATTCAAATCATGCAAGTTTTAAACCATCAAATTTTATTATTATCAATAATTGTCAATAAATTGCTTATCATGTATAAAAGAATGCACTCTGAGATAAAATTAATATATTCAATTTCAGATGAGTTTCAAGTAACTTGAAAACTAGTGTAGAAGATAAAATAAGTATACAAAGATTACAAAACAGCACATTTTGACAAGTGTCATAAAAAATATAGGCAGAATATTACATATACAAGACACTAAAGGCACATCCAGGCTTAGTAGGACCTTAAAAAACCACTTAGAGAAGGATGTACCATATTATATATACAGTGATACCAGGTACTTGAAAAAATAGTTTCCTTTAAAATTAAAACCAAGCATTCATATCCCATATCCCATAAATATTGGTGTTTACTTCCTAGTCCCCTTGCCTCATATTATGAGATCCTGAATTTGATCAAGAGATAGATAATTGGGGTGCCTGGGTGGCTCAGTCGTTAAGCGTCTGCCTTCGGCTCAGGTTGTGGTCCCAGGGTCCTGGGATGGAGCCCCACATTGGGCTCCCTGCTCCGCGGGAAGCCTGCTTCTCCCTCTCCCACTCCCCCTGCTTGTGTTCCCTCTCTCGCTGTGTCTCTCTCTGTCAAATAAATAAAATCTTAAAAAAAAAGAGAGAGATAGATAATTAAGTTTACCTTTCAATACTTTGCACTGTTCTGAGCAACATTACTGTCAGAAAAGTAGGGCTGAGATTGCTTCAATCTATTAATCATCCAGATCATCAAAAGACAAATTAACATATGGATGTTGGTCTTTTGTGGGCACCTTAATTGCTTCAAGCCATCATTCTAACATTATTACTATTGTTACTGTACACTTACGAGTATTTGTAATGCTTCTTTAATTCCTCCCCATCACCACACACCCCCACCCCACTACACCATATCCCCAAATCATGTTAGCAACCCAGTAGTTTTGTAGTTTTCTCCAGGCTCATATAATCATATATATACATATAAATACATAAACATACATAGAGGGGGAGTTAATGTTATGTCACAAAATGGAATTCATAAACACTTGTTTGAACTGTGCATTTCTCCTTCAACCATGTCTTGTGAAAAATCCCTCCAAGTCTACAGGTGTAGTTCATTATTTCCAATGGCTGCATAATATGATTTAATGTCGAACAACCATCATTTATTCAGCCATTTCCAGAATCTCCATGTTGCACACACTTTTACGGCTGACGTTTTACAATCTGGCATATATACTGGCCATCCTCCTGCTACTGCACTTTCTCTTTGTCTCCAGCTTTTTTTTTTTGCCACAACGAAAGGGCCATAAGAAACACCCTTGTACATGCTCAGTTGCCCATATGAGTGGCAACTTCAGCACCAGATTTGAGATGATACCTAGTGAGGATGAAGCACCATCTTCCAGGGCAAAGTAAACACTCTAAATCAATGACATTTATGTGGCGTTGTGTGCCCAGCAGGTAGAACACGTGAATCTGGGAACCAAGGGGTGGAACTAGGTATCTGACTAACTGGTAATTTTATTCTATGGGATAAATTGCTAATAGAGAGATTGCTGTGTCAGGTATATTTGTTTTTAATTTTAATTAAAATTAGATTTAGTTTAATTAAAATTAAGATTGCTTTACCAAAATCCAAAGCCTACAACAATTCACATGTTCCCCATCAATGAATGAGAATGCCTTTGCCCCACATCATCACCAGCAAGAGGAGTTACAGATCTTTTCAATTCTGTCAGCAATATTACATTGTTCATTTAATGTGCATTTCTAAGGACATTCAGAGTTTGAGCATGTTTTCATGGTTCTTGGCCACTTGGATTTGCTCTCCTGTAAACTGCCTATTCATATCCTGTGGCCATTTTTTTATTAAGTTATTGTCAATTTGTAAGACGTTTTGTTATATATATTTATCCTTGTCCGTAATATATATAAAAATCCTTGTTAGATATTTGTCCTAAACCCACAAATTTTATACTATCTTTGTTATGGTCCCTGTTGTCACACATAGGCTGCCATAAATATAGTCAATATTTCTTATTTTTCTTGTTATTTCTAAGAGTTCTGTCTTACTTAAAAAGGATTCCCACAACCCTGGATTGCACATGTAATCTGTAATTTTCCCCCTAACTTTTTAGTACATCTGGACTTTTTATATATGTACAATATAGGTGTCAAACTCTATTTTCTTTCAGATGAATATCCAGGGGTTTCACCATCATTTACTAAAAATATCCAGTCTCTCCACTGAATTGGAATGCCAGTTCTGTCATATATTAAATTCTCATCCATACTGAGGCCTATTTCTAGAATCTCCTCTGTGTTCCATTCACTTTTCCTATTCCAAACAATACAATTTAATTAGAAACTTCTTTCTCAAGGCTTTTCCTCATAGCTATAACCCATTCTCTGAGCTGTAGCTAAAGGCACCCTAAGTCAGTGGGATGCTAGAGGATGACAGTGGATTATCCTGAACTTGACCGACTGAGTACCAGTTGCAGCTGCTGGTCCCAATGTGGTATCCTTGCAAGAGGACATTAAAAGCTATGCATTGCTATGGCTAATGTTCTCTTTTCTGTCCTACTAGGAAGAAGTACCAGAAGAAGTTCCCATTCATACTGGGAAGACAAAAGTATATACTTAGCATCTTGCCCGAGGGCCATGAAAATTCTCCCAGCCTCTGACATATTTTATGAAAGGACCTGAACTCTCTGGGCATGTCTCAAAACAAAACACTGGGCAATTACATCAATAACATGTTAATCGAAACTAAAGAGCAAGAAATGGCAAGTACATTAAAGACCTTGGTAAAATACATACCCTCCAGAGGATAAAAATAAACCCTGTGAAGATTCAGGAGGCTGCCACATTAATGAACTATCTGGGGTCTGCTGAGACACCCCATCCAAACTAAGTCTGACATATGGCATCTCTCACCTCTAAGAAGAAAGGACAATGCCAGGTAAATGCCTTTGGGTTCTGGAGGAAGCATTTTCTACACTTGAGAATGCTGCTCTACAAGCCATCTACAAATGACATGGAAGGCTGCCAACTATGAATTTAGATTTCAGATTCTGGAGGCCGATCTCCTAAGCAACTGAACTCCTAAACGTGGGGAATGTGGGAGGAGGTATGTCTATGCTCCAGTATAGCCACTCCAAGGCAAATATTTGTTAAATTACTTAAGCCCCCTGGTTAGTTTTCTCAATGGTGAATTAAAAATCTTTATGCTGTTCATGAGTTCAGTCACATCTTCTTGGTTCTCAAAATCTGAGTTGATGATGATGATAATGATGACAATAATGATGACGATAAAAACTTTCTAAAAGTATCAGCAGCGAAACCTTATTTCTCTCATGATTTCCCTGTGGTAGGCAGAATTCTAAAATAGTCCACAGGATTCCTCCCCCGGGTGTACAAGCCCTGCATAATCCCTCCTCCTATGAGTGGGCAGGACCTGTGACTATGATGAGATCATCACTCTCATGACTACCTTATGTTATGTAAGACTCCTCATGCATATTACACGAGGCTCTCCTGCTGGTCTTGAGGAAGCAGATTGCCACATTGTGGAGAAGACCATGTGGCAGGGAATTGGTGGTGAGCCTTTAGGCGCCAAGGACCCCCTTTCACAGGAGCACAAGGAAATGAACTCTCTCAACAACCAGTGAGCTTGGAAGAGGCACCAGAGCCTCAAGTAAGATCACAGCTCTGGCCAACACCCTGAGTTCAGCCTGATGAGACCCGGAGCAGAAGACCCAGTCAACCCGTATCCAGCCTCCTGTCCCACAGAAACTATGAGATAGTAAATGGGTTTATTGTAAGCCACTAAGTTTACAGTGATTTGTTAGAAAGAAGAGACAACTAATATAATCCCTTCAGCCAGATCTCACCTACTCTTTTTCCATAAATTCCAACTCTTCCATCACCAAGAAACCAAATATTTTTTCTTGGGTCATCCACCAATTTTTTCCCTACATGATGATGGCTTTAACAATATGTTTTTGAGTAAGTACTGCTGTTTCTAACATTATGCAAGCATAAAAATTGAAATGACTTTAAAAACCTAGAAGAGCAGATTGCTAATGTTTAAACATGGACAGCAGTGGGGCTGAATGTTTTCAGAGAAATACATTTTAGTCCTTATTTGTGTTTGCCCAGACATAATTTAAATTATTAAAATGTTTTTCAGTTAACTCATGAAATTTCCTAACACCTGTCTTTGACCTATTTGTACATTACAAAAGATACACAGCTTTTTCTTTTCCAAAATGCATTGTTGAATTGCCTTTGTAAAAATACCCTTATCTAAGGGCATAAATATGCTTACCTGTATGACAGGTACCAAAACAATATTGTGGTAGATTATAGGAGCAAGAAGGCCATAACACTGAGTCACAGCTTGAAGGGCATAACTGGAATCATTTAGGTGGCTGCTGAGTTCCAATGCCACTAAGACTCTCTCACATTCAATTAGTCTAGTAATCTGTAATGAAACAGATACTGTTACCCAAAGAGAACATCAGGTGCTTCACCAATGTGTCTCTAAGAAGAAGAAAGGGTAGGAAATGTGATCCTTGTGGCTCAACAACATGCTGGTATGTTAAAATGTTGATTTTAAATCAAGATCTAAATTCCAGAACAATTCTAACTCCCCAACAGTGCTACATATGGGTAAGACAACCTTAGACTTAAACTTCAGAATATTTTGTAAAATAATACAAATACCACTAGTAATGAAGAAAGAACTGATCTTTTTTAATTGGTAAAATAAAAACTTGGCTATATTTTAATGTTAGAAAACACCTAGTCTTTTCAAAACATAAATGTTATAACAAATAATAATTAAAATATTATGTCGCTCTTAATACTGCTCCCACTTAAATAACAAAGTCCCATTTTCTCTCTGGATTTGTGAAAAAAAAAATGATAAATTTTCAGTAGACCAAACTAATCTTCTATTATACTTTTGCTACTTAAATAAAAATGGTAGTAAAATAGAAAGTTAGGCGTTTGTGATTAAGCTACTTTAAAAAAAAATAGGGGCCGTATCTAACTTTTCCTTTCCCTTTCCTGAAGGAAGATTTCACTATGTTTCTTGCCTTTTATTTTGACAGATTTATTTACTTATTTAAGAGAGAGAGCAAGCATGCAAGTGGGGGGAGGACAGAGGGAGACAGAGAGAAGCAGACTCCCCACTGAGTGTGAAGCCCAACACACGGGGCTCCATCCCATGACCCTAAGATCATGACCTGAGCCGAAACCAAGAGTCAAATGATCAACCTACTGAGCCACTCAGGTGCCCCTATTTTTCTACATATACATACAAAATTATGTACGAAGAAAACTTATGAGGGGCAACCAGAAATTTCCATAGAGTAAATTTTTAGTAGAACGGTAGTTTAGCATTCTGGAATCCACTGAAGTACTTAAAGACTGTCTTTATTTACAGACTGAATGCAACGTAGTAGGAACAGGATGATGGTTATGAGTGCGTGGGCTCTGTAAGACTGTGAACTTGCCCTGGACAAAGGGTCATGTCTTTTTTTTTTTTTTCATTTTGTATCCACAGGCACCGGCGTAGTCTCACGTAACAATTTATTGGTTGATTAAATAAATAAATGCATGGGTAGGAAAAAGCAACTGTGAAAAGCAAACACCTGGGAAAAGTCTCGCTATGTCTAAAGTGAGCAAAGAAGGAAAGAGGAAGAGGGAGAAAGAAGAGAGATGCTCAATCTAGAATGCAAACAAGAGTGAAGGACTGTTTTTAAAAGCCAGATGTTAAGGTTAGAAGGTTGCAGAGGTACAGACAGCAATATTTATAACCACCCTGAGAATCCATCAGTAGGACACAGGTTACACTGCTGCCTCTATACAGGAATGCAACATTAAAATTAAAAACAATTTGGTATGAAAACAAATGCTCCGTGATGTTCTTCACCCAGGAAAGGCAACAGTACCTGAGACAGAAATCTGGGGGAAAACTAGCCAAAATGAACAAGACCACACCAGATGTCATCTCTGTATTTGGATTCAGAACCCATTTGGGTGGTGGCGAGACAACTAGCAAAGAAAAATGAACCCAACCATAGACTTGCAAGACATGGCCTGTGTGAGCAGAAAAAGACCTGAAGAAAACAGGGACAGGAACACCAGAACAGAATGAAGAAGGTCAGGGGGACTGCCAAAGCCGGTGCTGGTGCGGGCAACAAGCGAGCTGGAGACTGGACAACAGAAGGAGCAAAGGTTCTGCCGTGACTTTATCTGTGGTGATTGTGCAGATCTGTCATGAGAGGATTAATAAACTAAGAACTTGAAAAAAATGTGGTAAGTTGGTATGTACCCACATGAGAATATGTTCAAAATAAATTATTAAAAATGTTAAATAGGCACACTATGGAACAGAAAGTAGATTGTGATATCATTTTTGTAAAATAATAGCAATAATAATAATAATTTGCCCACGCATATTTTTAAGAATCAGAGATACAAAACAAAACAAACAAAATCATAGTATTTTTAGGAGTAATAGGATTACAATGCATTTTGCTTTGTAAATTTTAATTTTTGAATATTTGAAATTTATACTACTTTTGTAGAGACACAAAAGATAAACTGAAAAGAAGAAAAATATATATGAACTTGGTCCTATGAAACCATTATATGGAATATCAAATAAACCTGCACAATCATAAAATGACCTCTCAGTCCATTCACAAATCAGGGTATGGAATCCCAAAAGAACATGAATTTGAAACGTCAAGAAACAAATAAAGGGAAATCAGCACATTTTTGGTCATTTTAAAATCACTTACTTGTTGAGAGGGGAAAAGCTCATTGCCTTTAATACTATCACAGAAAAGATTTTCTTCTTTAATTTTAATGTCACTTGTTACAAAAATATTTCTAAGAAAAAGGTATAAGAGGATTGAAGAAGTCTCTGCCAAAATATCTGAATATAATCTGCAAACGGAAGTAAACAATGTTACAAGTATAAATACAAAATGAGTTAGCATGTAAACACGCCTTTTTAGATTGATTTGTTCTTAATATCTACATAGTGATCCCAAAATAGCAGCAAAAATTTGTGGAACAACTTCTCTCACACAGCTCTTCAAGTTAAAATTAAAGACTATGTTTAACAACAAGTTGGCAACTAAGAAAATTAAGCTGCTGACATATTATGTCACAGATACATAAAAATAACTATTGGTAAAGTAAAACTTTCTGGTTCTAATATACAAACTTCTTTTCTATCAACATAATGAAATCATGATAAGATATTCAGAAGTTTGGAAAATAGGCCCAATATTTCAATTAATAAACTTTCTGAAAATAAGGGTCACTTATAGCAAAATCCACCATGGGTAAAGAGAAAAGGAGAAAGAAAGAGGCAGGGAGGGAAGGTGGGAGGGAGGCAGAGTCTTAATAACTCTTGGATTATTTTTAATTGTCTTTTCTAAATTGCAGTCAACAGTGCCAATTATTGGCAAAACTGTGAAATCTGCAGCCTTCCTTCTTTGTTTCCAATATTCCCCTCCTTGCTCTCAGCCTTACTTGGTGACGAACTTTCCCTTCTAAGCTTCAGGTCCACCCTCTATCTCTAAAAAACAGGAAAGGATCTGACATCAGTAATTCACACTTGATCATGATCCGTTTCACCACCATGTTAAACGCTGAAATTGTATTTGCTAGGAGAATGTTAGTTCTCCCGCTCCTGCAACTCATACTGAACTCTGTGTCCACATGGTGATTGATCATCAGTACCTGGACGCACACAACTCATCCAGGCTGCTGCCTCCTCGTGGCTCCATTTCCCACCCTAAAGAGCTCACACCCTGGCCAGTCATTTCAATAGTGACCTCTCTACCACTTCTGGGTCCGCACCCCTTCCTGTAAGCCGTAATCAGCTTGCCTGACCATGCGTAAATGTCACTGGCCGCCTTGTCTATCCCTGCTACAACGGTCAGTCGCTTACCCACTCATTTCTTCTCCTCATTTGATCTTTCCTTTTCATTCAAACCAGCATTTGCCCAGCACCTACTATGTAGAAAATACTATTCAAGGCCCTGGGATATAAAGATGAGTCCAATGTGGCCCTTACCCCGAAGAACTGGGCTCCACTACAAATGGCTGTTATGTGATATCGACTTGGTCAGTAGTCCTTCTCAGCAACGCTGAGGTCTCTTTGCTCACATTCCTGACAGCAAATGTCCTAAACCCCCTCTTCCCACCCTGTGTGCCCTATATCCCCCAGGCTCTACCACTGTAGTGTCATTATCATGGGAATGTGCTTGTATCCTCAGTTTCTCCCTCTCCACTGTCTCCTCTCCCTCCACCCTCAAGCACGCTTTCCTGAAGCCTGCCTGCCCCCTCAGGGTTCTGCCATCCTCCTCTTTACCATCAAACTTCACATGAGTGATCTTAGCTTATTCCAATTCTCCACTTTCATTTACGTTCATTTTCTTCTTACCCAATTGCAAAACGTTTCTGGCCCACCACACCACAAAAACAGCTCTCTTGAACTCATCAGTAGCCTCCTAATTGCCAATTCTAAAGGCTTCCTCTTAGTTTTTATCCTACTCAACCTCTCTGCTGCTCTTATTGAGCAACTTCCCTGCCTGACCTTGCACTAGCATTTGATACTGCTGACCAGTCCCTCCTGGGTGATCCTCTCACTTCCCTTGGCAATGCACTTTTCCAGACTTTCACCTCCTGAACTATTCTTTTTTGTAGAATAAGTTATGACAGTTGGGTGGGCTTCCTCTCTTTCCTTTCTTCCTTTTTTCCTTCTTTTCTTGTAATGCAAGAGTCTGACTTAAGCTTTGATTGCCAAAGCATCCACTTCAGAGATGGCTTTCTCTAATAAATACATTGCCAGCCACACAACTAGATAAAGAGCCAGGTAGCCAGGCCACCTCCGCCACTGAGACTCCTTTGTTTTAGAAATCTTAGTTGATTTCAATAAATGACAATTGGGGCCATTTGTTTTGTTTTGTTTTCTCTTCCCTTGCTTTAAACTCTCTTATTTTTTAAATTCAACAACAAAGAGTGAGCCCATGAA
This sequence comes from Halichoerus grypus, assembly GCF_964656455.1. NCBI lineage: Eukaryota > Metazoa > Chordata > Mammalia > Carnivora > Phocidae > Halichoerus > Halichoerus grypus. The sequence goes on along the minus strand of NC_135717.1, from coordinate 154,984,656 downwards.
ATCCTAGGCACGAACGCTTTACCTCAATAAAAGCAGAACCCCAGGCCCATGCTGGCTCTCTCTCTTTACCTATGACCTGCTGTGGGGCCCCAAGTGTGTTGTGTAATTTCCAGATCCTATAAGTAGTAAACCTTTATTTTTTTCAAAATTTCCAGATGGTTATTTCTGAAGGGCGTCTTGCAATCATAACAAGAACCACAAGGGCTAGTTCAGATACCATATTGGTTATTGATGGCCTCACACCAGCGTAAAACATTTTCAGCCCTTCCTTGGTTCCATCTCCTGCTTCAGCCTCTTAAATGTAAGCAATGTCCAGCGTTCAATTCCAGCTTCTATCTTTTCTGCAAAACAGTTCTTCCTTGGGAGACAGCATTCGTCAAAATTCCGATGATGACCTCATGGACAATTTCTCAATCTATCTCTAGCCTTGATTTCTCTCTTAAGTGTCAGCACTAAATATTCAACTACCTACTGGGCATCTCATATCCACAGAGGCATCGTGCTGGAAAACTAAACTCAAAATATTTCCTATCAAATTCATTATCTCCTCCAAAAACTTGTCCCACCTCTCTCATTCCCCTAGTACGTGTCATAGGCCTGCCTGCCAGTCAGGGAACAACGACAATCCCAGTCAACTTCACTACCTCCACTCTCTTGTCCTCATGTCGCATAAAACCTTCCAAGCTCTGTCTCTTCCTCTTCTGAAATGCCTCTCAAATCCATCCTGCATAGCACCTAGCATCCTTGTACATGGTAAATGCTAAGTCTACATGTGTTTAATTGAATGGAATTACACCTTTATGTGAATAAGCATTATCAAAGCCTTGCCTCAACCAGCATGAGCATTTAAGGTCATTATCTTCGACTGAGGAATGAAGGGTTTTATCTTCTTATTAAAGACATTAACAAGCAGGTGAAGGAGACTGTTGTTTTTGAACTCGTTGAGACAGCCTGAAATCACACTAATGCTCATTTCTGAGGCTGTTCTTAAACTTTGCTTTTTAAGGAAAAACAGCTATAAAGCAAAGGATGGCCTGTGGTTTTATATGGCTCCTACCAGCCTGTTTGCCATTGCTGATGGTCTAATCCTGGGAGCCTCTTCAAGCAAAGGAAAAACCTTCTTATCCTAATAGTCCATTCATGAGACTATAACTTGAACCCCAACCTGACTGTTCTTGTTACAAAAATCCTCAAAGCATATTCGGTGTTTTCTAGTATAACTGACAATATCTTGGTTAGTATTTGGTATTTTTTTTCCCATAGCCTTCATTACTCTAAATTCAGAACGCATCTATATGCTTCCTGTGCTTTTTCTGACTTTGGCAAAGAAGTTTCTAACCAGGACTCAAGAACTTGGAATGTAGATACTTTGTGTGTGTGTGTGTGTGTATGTGTAGATACTTATTAAAACACTTGTTAGAAATAGTTTTAAATTGACTATCTTAATATGAAATTGAAAATTAATTATAGGCTTCACACCCAACACCCATATTTTCAATAGGCAAATTAATATTTTAAAGAATATTTCTAATTACCTTCTCTGTGTAATAGTCATTATATTGCTTAAACAAATAACAGATTGTTCATCTTGATGTGGTGAAGCAACAAAATAATCCCAAACTGGTGAGAAAGCCTTCTTAGCCAACTCATAGGTACCAGCCTGATAGGCAACCTACAACAAAAAGTACATTGTCTAATGGGATATTTTTATCTGTGAAATGTATCTTTTAAACAGGAATTCTGATAAGGTCCGCTCACACACTAATTTCTTACACAGTTGTTCACACTTGCTGTTTTGTTCTACAGGGCCACAGTAAGATATCAATGGCCACTGGCAAGGGAGGCAGACACATTTTGAAATCTCTTTTATTTCTAAATTGCATGGAAATTTGAAACTCTGTAAGGATGTTTCAAATCCTCATAAGCAAAACAAAGATCACATCTGAGCCAAATTAATTTCATTTCCATCTATCTCGGCAGTGCACTCCATTTATTATAGACACTGTTATAATGAACAATCTGTTCCAAGAGAAACAATCAGATTTCCCAAACCCAAAATATGAAATATACTTCATTCTTTTCTGGTTCAGACTGACACTTTCAGAGCTTTTGTGCAACAAAGGGTTCACAGCTAAAAAGAGTGAAAAATAAAACAGAAATGCTTCCAAGAGGCCATGATATTTTTAATTCAACACATTCAACATTAGGCAAAATAACTGATTTTGCTGGTAAAACAGAAGTTCAAGAGAAGAAAAACCAACAACTTACCTATTTCTTTTGGTAGAATATATTTCTTTACAGATATTCCCTACATTCTATTCAAATATGTACGACAATATGAAATCTCACCATGTGAGTTATGTGCTGCTTCAAATCCTTAATGGAAGCAGGTAGGATATAAAGTATAAATAAATTCATTAAATTAAGTATGTAAATGACATGTTGCTAGAATATATTCCACTCAAGGGAATAACTTACAGGGCCAGAACTTTTTAACCCTGCCAACCCCGCATAATCAACCAACCAGTAAGGTTGAGACATGTTGAGGTAAGAGAGTAGTCATGTGACCAGGTAATCAACCAATAACTCATAATCAACCAACCAGTAAGGTTTTACGAAGTTTCTACTCTGTGCTAAGCACTGTAAGGATAGGTTCTTCAAAGCTTAAAATGACCTTATACTCCATTAAACTCTAATCAAGTTATGGACATAAAACACATGAAATCATCAGAAAAACTACAAAGAATAACATAATAATTGTGGACACTGAGAAAAGGAGAAATGAAGGCTTCAAAAAGGAGTCAGGGCTTGAGTAGAACCCTCAGGCAGGAGTAAGGTTCAGATGGGCACAGTTTAGACAGAACCTGAAAAGGGTCCTATAGTGAAAATCACCATAGTGCATTTAGGAGAGACTGGAAAGACACATCAGAATTTGAAGAAAAGCAGGAAATATGATGGACAGGTAAAATGGGATATGATTTCAGAAGGCCTTGAAAATCAGGTGGAAGTATTTAAAGATGTCAGGTACTGGTCCAAGCACTCTACACGCAGTATTGTATTAACTCCCCATTACAGCTTTATGACGTGAGCTCTATTACCATTCCTATTTTTCAGATGAGGAACCTGAGGCATTAAGAAGTTAAATAATTTGTACAGAGCCTGATATTCAGTAAAAATAGTAGAGCCAAGACTTAGAGTGGTAGATGAGGTCACTTCTCTGGCTGCATTGGTCAAATGAAGGAGTTGGACTAAGTGGTCACTAAGATACCTTATAATTCTAACACTTAACATGGAAATTAACAACAAATGATGTATGAGTTGGGTGAAATTATAATTGAATGTTCTTTCCTTTTAAAATATATCCTTCTAAAAATAATGTCATTTATTCAATCAGTGGACATTGTAAAACAAGAAAAGATGCCATGATAAAACTAAGGTTTGTAAATTCATGAGTTTTTGCGGGTTAACACAGCAGTGCCATGATATAAGATGGTGACCTGGTAGTAATGGGTAGAATAGATTTTAGAGGGGGTGAGGTTAAAATGAGAAAGAAGCACTAGAAGACTAATGATATAATTAAGTACAGTAGAGACCTCCTCCTTGATACATGACCTTCTCATGGTTTATAAAGTTCCACACTTGGTTTTTTTCCCCCCACATTTCTTTTCAGTTGCCTTTGCAAGCTCCTACTCTTTTCCCCAATCTCTTTATATTGGCATGTCCCAGGGCTCAGTCTTTGGACCTCTCCTCTCTTCTATCTGTATTTATTTCCTCAGTGAAATCATCCAGCCCCATGGCTTTAATGGTCACATGACTACTCTCAACTCCTCCTGCCCAGACCTTTCTCCCACACTCCAGATTCATATATCTCACTGACTACTCAACAGTTCTCTCTGAATACGTAATAAACATCTTACCTCAACATGTCTCAAAATGAATTTCTGATCTCCCCTGGCCCCAAATCTACACCACCCACAGCATTCCCGAACTCAGCTGATGTCAAGCCTATCCTTCCAGTTAGTCAACTAAATATCTTAGAGTCATATTTTATTTTTTTCTCTTTACATTATTTCCACGAGGAACTCTTGTTAACTCCTCCTTCAAAACATATCCATAATCTGACCACTTCTTACCACATCAGCTACTACCACATGGCTAAGCCACCACAATTTCTCATTGGATTACAGTAGTAGATAGTCCCTCTGCCTCCATCCCTGCTCTATTATGGTCTCTTCCTAACATACAGCCAGGGTGAGCCTCTGAAAATGGAAGTCACATTATGTCATCCCATTTCTCAAACAACAACAACAACAATAAAACCTCCCCAACGGTTGCCCATTTCACTCAAACTAAAAGCCAAAGTTCTTACAATGGCCTAGAAGTCTTGTCATGGTCTGCTCCCTGACCCGCCTACTTACCTTTTACCTCCCTAACCAATTATTTTACTCTCCATGGATCCCTCTGGCTCCAGCCCCACTGGCCTCCTTGTTGTTTATCAAACATACCAAGTACACTTCTGAAAACAATAGGGCTTTTGCCCTAGCTCCTTCTGCAGAATGTTCTGCCTCCAGAGACCCCCACCCCGCACCTCCTTTAAGTCTCAGCTCAAATCTCACCTTCTAGATTCTTTTATTTCTTTGAGAGAGAGAGAGAGAGCACAAGCAAGGGGGAGCAGCAGGCAGAGGGAGAAGCAGATTCCCTGCTGAGCAAGGAGACCGATGTGGGACTTAATCCCAGGACCTTGGGATCATGACCTGAGCCGAAGGCAGACCCGTAACCGACAGCCACCCAGGCGTCCCTCAAATCTCATCTTTTAGTTGAGTCTTCCCTGATCACCCAACCCAATTTAATATTCTGATCTACCTTCCATTCCCTCATTTCACACTTCTCATTCCTGCCTCTATACAGGAATTAGACCATACTCCACTTTTTCCTTCCATAGAACTTATCTTGTAACTAGATAATTTACCTACTTACTATGTTGGTTGTTTATTACATAGATCTTATCATGGCATTTTGTTCATTTTGCTTAGAACAGTGGTTCTCAAAGAATGGTCCGTGGACCATCAGCATCAACATCACCTAGGAACTTGTTAGAAATGTAAAATTCCACACCCTACCCCAGACCTAGTGAATCAAAACCTCTGATGGTAGGACACAACAATCTGTTCAACCAGCACTCCAAGACACACACTCAAGGTTTAGAATCACTAGCCTGGAGCAAAGCGTAGCACAGAGTAAGCACACAATAATAGCATGTTAAATAAATTTTAAAACCCTCTTTTCCTGGTAATTTCCCTCTACCCACAGAAGAGGACACTCAGCAATTCTACTGTAACACAGCTGACTGCCCCAGGGTAAGTGCCTGACTCAAACTGGGTGTTTTAGACATGGATGGAACTGGAGGGTGTTATGCTGAGCGAAATAAGTCAATCAGAGAAAGACATGTATCATATGACCTCACTGATATGAGGAATTCTTAATCTCAGGAAACAAACTGAGGGTTGCTGGGGTGGGGGGTGGGGTGGGAGGGATGGGGTGGCTGGGTGATAGACATTGGGGAGGGTATGTGCTATGGTGAGTGCTGTGAATTGTGCAAGACTGTTGAATCACAGATCTGTACCTCTGAAACAAATAATACATTATATGTTAAAAAAAAAAAAAAAGAAGATAGCAGGAGGGAAAGAATGAAGGGGGAGAAATCGGAGGGGGAGATGAACCATGAGAGACGATGGACTCTGAGAAACAAACTAAGGGTTCTAGAGGGGAGGGGGTGGGGGATGGGTTAGCCTGGTGATGGGTATTAAAGAGGGCACGTTCTGCATGGAGCACTGGGTGTTATGCACAAACAATGAATCATGGAACACTACATCAAAAACTAATGATGTAATGTATGGTGATTAACATAACAATAAAAATTTTTTTTAAAAAACTGGGTGTTTTATAGCCCCCTCTACAAAGCAAGCCACCCAAAGTGTGGTTCTGCTGTCGAGGCTAAAGGCACTACATGCACCAGGAGAATTTGAGAGAAAGTTTATTACTCACACAAGGGGCTCCCAGGGAGTGTTGGGCAGGCACAAGCAGGCCTGGGAAGGAATGTGTTGGGCCTTGATTAGTGGCTGGAGGTGGGGAGGGGTAGGGATGGGAAAAGCTGTTGCCACCTGGGAGATTTAAATTTCCTGTTAGCACCAAAGGTGAGCTCACAGACCTCCTATCAGCCTGCCTGTGTATGGAACCAAAGGAGAAAAGAGGGGTGAGGTTTAAAAACAAGTCAGTGGTCAAACATCAAAAAAGATGTCAGACTCATTTTATATGGTGGGCCACTCAGAATCTCTTTCCTAGGAATCTAGAATCCAGATTAGGAGCCAGCCAGGCAGTCTCTGTTTATAGCTGAAATGGAGGGATATAAAAATGCAGGAGCTGCCATTTTTCCTTCAGAGATGGAAAGTAAAGAAAGTCAGTCTTTAGAAGGACAAAAAGAAGCAGATATATACAGAGAACCAAAGGTATGAGACCTACAGTTGCCTGGAGTCCACAGCCTTCCCAGGGCCTAGCTGCATTCCCCCAAGCCAGGCTAGTGCCCTTAACTTGCAATCAGAGTCCTAACTGAAACCATAAGTCAACATTACCTAAATATAGGTTATTGTTGTAGTAATGAGATTAATAAAAAAGACAGTTCCAAGGAAGGAGAGATGACATCTAGCAGAGAACCTAGCACAAAATAGACAATAAATAATTCATCAATAAACACATGAGTAGAGAGAGTAGCAATATTCAGTTAGAGGATAAAAGGAAAAAGAAGAGTTGAGACTTCTTAAAGAGCTTTAAAAATGGGATGACTACCTGTAAAAGGTAGATTTATTGTTTTTAATTTGGTCATAGACAAAGGGCAAATCTCTATTTATCAAAGAGTTTTGGTGAATTATTCATATATAAAGTGAAAAAAAAAAAGTATGAATTTCATTGTCTTTGCCACCACTGCTATTACTGACAAAGCATTCCTGTCCCAGCAACAAACTCTACTGCCAATACTGATCATCAAGACCCACTGAGCAATACTAACCCAGGGAGAGAAGAGATGGCAGAGACATGGGCTCTAGAAGAACCGGGCCCATGTTAGAAGTTGAATATATGACTTCCTTGAACCTAGACAGAGCAGTAGAGAGGTATGAGCTGGTTCAAGTGTCAGGCTTACCATCTGATACCCAAGTAACTGTGGGTTACTTAATTACATGACCTCCCTGAGACACCCTTTCTCAAATAAAATGGCAGAGGAAGGATTAAATTCATCTCAGTTTCCTCAACTATAAAAGTAATAATACCATCTCACTGAGTTATTGTAATAAACATAATAATGAATCTTTAAATACCTGGAACATAGTAGTTTTTAATTAAATGATATCCCCCATTTCTTTTTCTCAATAAGCCATTGTTTCCACTCATTATTTGACTGAGCAATATATGACATTGGGTCTTACATCCATTTTAGAGATAGGGAAATTGAGACCGAGTAATTTGCCTAAAATCCTAAAATCCTGCTCAGAGGTTTCTAATTTTCTACATTCTATATTACATTATCTAGACATTCCTGACTTAAAGGGGAAAAATAAAAACAAATGAAGCTATAAAGGGGAGAAATTAGAAAATATATCATTCATAATCTTTTTTCAAACAATTTTCCAGATAATCTAAATTAATAGCTTTCTACATTAAGGGGAAACCTAGTGAAGATTCAACTGATTTTATTAATGTCTATAGAATAATGCTGAGTTGAAAGTCCAACCTAAAATTCCAAGCCAAGTTAATCATAGGCATTTAGTGAAAATGTCTCTATTTCTTACTATAAAATATATATAATATTTTTTAAAAGATTTATTTATTTATTTGAGAGAGAGAGCAGGATAAGGGGCAGAGGGAGAAGGAGAAGGACAAGCAGACTCCCCACTGAGCATGGAGCCCAACGCCAGGCTCAATCCGAAGACCCCGAGATCATGACCTGAGCCAAAACCAAGAGCCAGATGCTCAACCGACTGAGCCACCCAGGTGCCCCATATGATAATATTTTTTAAAGAACTGAATTATCCTGAAACTAAAAACTAACCACTCTCATGAAAAATAGATTGCAATTCTAAAGGAAAGGGACATTTTCTTGCTAGTACTTAAAAGCTTAAACTTGAGCTGTAAATTAAGTTTTACTAAGTTTACTAAGTAAGAAAATTTTGCTTCAGTCACTTAACATTATGAGAGAGAATGCTCATATGCTGCATAAATGAATACAGTACTGCAAATATAGTATCAATAATGAAACACTGGGCATTACTTTATGACACTTCTCATTATTCCAGCAGAATAGCTTGGACTTCGTTTTATTAACTTTTCAATGAAAGTTCTGCCAAATGAAACCCAAAAGTCAAACCTCCCTGGAGAAAAATTAGGCCTTGATAAAATATTCGGTTCCTCACTTTGAAATAACTCCATCACTGCAAATTAGGGAATATATTAGATTCCAAAGAAATAAAAACATCAGAAAACCATGAGCCAATATGACATGCTAAACCAATGCTAGACAAATCCTAGCAATTCTCTCAATTTAATTTTCTTTGAAAAATATGATAATGTAAAATACCACTAAGATCTTAACCTTATTATTCTAATCAACAATTAAGAGAAAAATAATAGCACAATAGAAACGTGATAAAATTTAAAATAGCCATCATTTCTAGAGCCAACAAGAGGCTTAAAATTAAGATTCTCAAGACCTAGGTCAGTGAGTCACCCTTTCTAGTGTCCTATTCACTGGTGTTATGTTTTAAGACAGGCAATCATTTCAGCAAAAATGTTAATTCATGAGTATATTTATAACTAAAAACATTAACAATATTTATTAAGTGCCTACTGTGTGACAAGTGAACTGGTTAAACATCATGCATAATTCCATTTAATACTCATAATACCTCTTGGAGGTAGCTACTATTACTATTCCCATTTCATAGATGAAAGTTACTTGCTCGATATCATACGGCTAGTGTGAGGAGCTGGAATTTGAACTCGGGTCTGTGTGTCTTTAGTAAGTCAGAAATTTCACTTCTGTAAATCTCTCCCCCCAAAAAAGTAATCATGGATGCAGACAGAGATTCATATACCGAGATGTACATCACAGCTTTGCTTATAATAGCAAAAGACTGGAAAATATCAAAATGCCCACCAGTAAAGATTACGAAGTAAACTACAATCTATCTGTAAGATGCAGTATCGTTAAAAGAGGCAACATCTTTAGAAGATGCAGCTTTTAAAAATTACGCTATGGAGGAATACTTAATGGAATTAAAAAAATGTCAATTATATATTAAATGACAATATCAGGATAGGAAATAATACATATATATACCATGTTTAGATTATATATTATACATAAATTCAAACACATGTGTATGCATATGTATATATATAAATGTGTGTGTATAAGTGTACACACACACACATGCACACAAATGAAAAGATAGCTCTGGACCAGGGTTTCCCAATCTTGGCACTACTGACATTTTGGGCTGGATCATTCTTTGTTATGGAGGGCTGTTGTTTGCATTGTAGGGTGCTTTTCAGCATCCCTGACCTCTACCCACTAGATGCCAGAAGTACCCTTTCAGGTTATGACAACCAAAAATGTCTCCAGACATTGACAAATGTCCCTTGGGGGCCAAAATTGCCCCAAGTTAAGAACTGCTACTCTGGATGATAGGATAAACAGGTAACATTTAATTTCTTCTTTGTGCATTTCAGTATTTTCCAAATTTCTAAAATTAAATTTAAAATGAAAATTAAATTTTTACAATAGCATTTTTTCCTGGATACATTTGTAATCCAAGAAAAAAAATGCTATTGTAAAAATCAATCTCACTAAAAAGAGAAGGAATGATTCCTATTTTTATGAGACTAAACTGCAGTAATGGAAATATGTATAACAAGAGCTTTAGAATATCCACTGTGATTTTTTTCCCATTACAAATTACTTAGTAACAGTTTAACAGAAAAAAATATAGAGGAAAAAATTAGCAGAAATCTCTTCTACCTGCGTCAAGAACATCCGAGCAGTAACAGCAGAAAGAGGCGGATAAACCAGAATTGGTTTAGTTGTCTCCCCAACAGCATCACCAATAAGCTTCCCATTAGAAGAATAAGCAGCAATTGCAAAGACATATTTTTCATTGGTTTCTAATCCTTTCACTTCAAAAATGCTTTTACCATCAGCTGGTATCTGTTAAAAAAAAATATATATTTCAAGTTTATGTATGGAAAACTGAAGTAATGTGACTTTAAAAATATAATAAATAACCCTTATATGTAAAAAATAAATAAAATAAAAGCTTTGTATTTACTGTTGGATTTTAGCTATGATTTAAATTGAAATTAGAGAAATTCACTGAAATAATGACATTAGAAAAAGGTAAAAAAAAAAAAAAAACACTCAGTTGTCATTAATGAGATTTTTGGTAAGATTTCCTAACATTTAGAGGTTTTTTTAATTTGACATACCGCTTCTCCGGAGTTTGGGAGATGATTATTATTTAGCCTTACTTTTCCATAACTCCCTTCTGCTTTGCAACCCAAAATGCAGTACCAGGAAACCTGCAGAGGAGAGAGATGAACCCATCATCTATAGTCTGTTTAACAAGGCATTCAATTTCTTTTATCAAGATGTGGCACTTGCTGTGATGAACACCAGGTGTTGCATGGAAGCACTGAATCACTTCATTGTCATTGAATCACTTCATTGTACACTGTATGTAATATTACACTGTATGTTGACTAACTAGAATTAAATAAAAACTTAAAAAACAAAAAACACTTTTCCAAATACAAATATAGTTACTCAACTTTTAAAACATGGAATCTAACTAATGATGTACTATATGTTGGCTAATTGAATTTAAATAAAATAAATAAGATAAATTAAATAAATTAAAAAAACATGGAATCTAAGTTTACAAATATACTTAGGTTTAATCTCACAAAAATAAAGACAAATATAGGGCTCATTTACCTGGGACTACAAAGACTATTATTCATTATTTATTTTTTAACTACCAGTAACTGAGCAGCTTCTATGTGCTATGTATTGCTGGGAAATTTATATAAACTTTCTAATATTTGCAACATCCCTATGAAATGGGATTACTGCGGTCATTTTGCTTTACAGGAAATGGAGACACAGAAATGTTCAATAACTTGCCCAAGATCAGATAGTAGCATGATACTTGATAATTCTTAACTATAGGAACAAAAAGCAAAATGCAAATTCTACAGGAACAATCAAACTTAAACATTTAAGTTAATTAAGTTAAACATTAAACTTAATTAAGTGGTTAGAAATGGTTCTTCTGCCCAAGATGTCAAAATAATGGAGATTCCTCATTGGAATGAACTATTCTCACTATAAGGGAAAAGGGAGCAAGTTGATACCTAGGGAATAGCATTATGAAAGAGCCATACTGTCCTGAAGTTGGGGTTGGGTGGGTTGTCATCATTTATTCTCTTTCCCACAGAGGCTCCACCTCCCAACATCTCAACACCTAAATGATAAGGAAGGGGCACCTGGGTGGCTCAGATGGTTAAGAGTCTGCCTTCGGCTCAGGTCACAGTCCCAGGGTCCTGGGATCGAGCCCCGCATCAGGCTCCCTGCTCAGCAGGAAGCCTGCTTCTCCCTCTCCCGCTCCCCCTGCTTGTGTTCCCTCTCTCGCTGTGTCTCTCTCTGTCAAATAAATAAATATTTTTTTTAATATGATAAGGAAAACTGGAAAGAAGGGAAAAAGTAATTGTCTCTAAGAAGCGACTGCCTCTTATAGCTTAGCTTAGCTATTTCTTCCTCCAGGTCAACAGAAAAATCCTAATGGTGTCTTGTCTGCATGAATAGTTCTCAACCCTGACTGTGCAGTCACTTTTTAAAATACAGTTTTCACAGAACCAACCATTTTTTAAAATTACACATACCCAAGCCTGCCTAGCCTCAGTGAATTAGAGTTTCTGGTACAGGTGTCCAAACCTTTGTGTCTATAAAGAAAACTGCTCAAGTAATTAAGAAGCACTTGACAAAGGTAGAACTCCAAAGACAGAGACACAGCATTGAAAGAACTTGAAAGCTGGAAGCCAAGAGGGGGGAAAAAAGTCAGATGAATTTCAGAAGAAATTTAAAAACTAACTTTCCATGCAAAAAGAGTACCACTTAACATTGAGGGAAAAAAGGCAGAAAGATTGTGCTATATGACTTAAATTATTATTTTCTCTAAGTTAAGCTCTCTACATAAACCAGAATTTGAAGGATAAAATTCTCTCTAAAAGCATTTTTAGAAGCAGGATTTATGTTTCTATTTTGTTCCACAAATAAAGACATCTTAGTTTGTGTAACTATAAGGAGCAGTGTGTAATTAGAATCTACATAAGAGTAAGGACACTATAAACAAATCACCACTAACTTTAGAAGTAAAAGTTTATTAATAACATCAGCATTTTCAACTTTTAAAACAGATTTTATTGAAACAAATGCTTTAACAAGAGATTTTGATAAAACAGAAGATGTCTGAATCCTCTAACCAGAAAACTTATTTAAGCCCACAGCACCATCTAGTGTTTATGCGTATGTAACAGAAGGTAATAATTTCCTGGAGCACACAACTCTACGAAAGCATAATCTATATAAACGTCATATGATGTGCTAAGTGACAGGTCCTACAACTACAGGTCAGATATGGAATACTTGTATCTTCCTATTTCTAAGCATTATAAAATAAGATAAACTAGTCACTAATTTGAAATACAAAAAAAAAAAATTGGGGGTTAAATAAACCAAAACATTTGAATAAAAACAAAGAAAAACCCTTGGTAAGGCATCCAGTCTTAGTTCTGTACTGAATTTCCAAAATCAGCAAATCCTCATTCTTAAACAGATCCAAACACATCCAAAATTGAACTTTAAAAACGCTAGCAATTGCAATAATGCATTTATGATAGCACAGTTCAGTGTAAGATGAAAATTACTTCTATTTCCCCAATTATAAAACATTATAAAGGTGGTATTACTTCTCACTGATGTCCATATCCCATTAGTCTGAAGCTCCTCAAAGAATGGAATCAAGCTTTGTGATTATTTTTATAACTCAATTACCTCGCACAGAGCTGGACAGATAAGAGATACTTGATAATGTTCACTGGACAAAATTTATGAAAAAAAAATCATCAAATAATGTAATCACACTCTATACCATCGTTAATTGTTTTAAGCAAATTTTACTACATATGTTTAATATAAGATATGGAGGGACATCAACTAATATGCCAGGAATATTATATATTATCTCATTTAATTTTCACAGTAAACATATTTTACAAATAAAAACAATACCACCACCACCTCAAAAAGTACATTTAGATTTTCTAAGGTCATACTGCTAGTAAGTGGTGCAGCTGGAATTTTAAACCTGTATCTGTCTGACTTTAAAGCCTGTGCCCTTTCCACGATACCAAGTTGATAGACGTTCAAGCAGAATATCCTAAAGACAAAGATAAAACTTTTTTATACTATAGGCACCTGGGTGGCTCAGTTGGTTAAGCGACTGCCTTCGGCTCAGGTCATGATCCTGGAGTCCCGGGATCAAGTCCCACAATAGGCTCCCTGCTCAGCGGGGAGCCTGCTTCTCCCTCTGACCCTCCCCCCTTCTCGTGCTCTCTCTCTCTCTCAAATAAATAAATAAAATCTTAAAAAAAAAAAAAACTTTTTTATACTACATCAAAGACCATGTTGTTGATCATCCAAAAGAGGAAATTTAATATTTAAAATATAAATCAGGCGGAATGCTTGTGAGACACTAAATCTCAAGTTAGAGTCACATTTAGGCCAAGTTCCAAGGCATTGGGGATGGGAGAAAGAGCTCATTCTTCAATAAATACATAAAGATTTATGACTTATAATATGGTTGGAACTGTCATTTGTTTACATTAAAAGAATCCCCATTTACTTGGAAGAACTCTGGGAAGAACATCTAAATTTGCTACCCCCAAATTTCCTCATCTCCATCATTGGCTCTGAGAGTAACATCCACGCTCTTCAAATGCCTTATTCCAGTTCAGCTGAGACCTTCTCCATCTTGAACACACACTAGGATGTCAGCATAGGACTATGCCATGGTGACGAAGGTACTTAAGAGACAAATGCTTCTCTACTGTTTCTCCTTACTATATATTTGGGTATAGCAAAGCTATACAGAGCATGAAGGAAAACAGCACAAGGAAGGAAAGGTCTTGAAGAAACTAAGTATAGTTAAGACATTACAATACTAATCCCAGTGTTCAGTGCTTATAAATAAGACTATTCAAGTCCTAAGAGCAAGAAAAGTATCAATCATGATAGTCATAAAAGTACTTAACGTTGCTTTGCCTGAAATAAAGATCACAATGGGGAACATACCTTAACATCTGAAATAAATGGAGCAGGTTTCAATGTCACAGAACAGTAAGTTCGGGATAGCAGGATAGGTGGGGGAGGGAATCTGCTTTTCTTTCTTTTCGAACTCTCCACATATTTTTGATATGAATATAGGGTATTTTGTTCTGCTTCAGTCTTCTTAATTAAAGAATATGCTTCCTATAATAAAGTGTGAACATAGAAAAATACACTTCAAGATTTGAACTGCATTTATATTTGTAGAATTCTGGTAATGTTAAACAACATTATCATGCTATATGTAGCTTTTTGAGCCTCAGTGTTACACATATTTCAAGCATCGAATGATTTTACAAAAGTAAAAAATAGCTACTAAATAAGACTAAGTAAAAAATAGCTATAAATTAAGTAAGGTAATGGAGTCATATTTATATATCTAGTATGTTCATCATCATTATAATATATCAACATTAGACATTTCACTTTCTTATCAAACCCTCTGAATATCTACCATCATATTTCAGTGTCCTTAAAAAATTCATAGCACGATCATCTACATTTACACTGAAGAACTGTACACCTACCCGTAATGTAACTTGAAATGTGACTCTCAAGTAAAAGACTATGTGATTTATGAAACGAGTATTATTGAAAGTTTCTTACTATCAGCAAGTAGAAATAAAAACACTTATTCTGTAAACCTGAAAGAAAGGCAATCCTCATTTCAAAAGATAACACATTGAAGGACAACACACAAAACAAAAAATATAAAAGTCAGATCTGAATACTTCCAAAGAAAGTCTATCAGCAATAATAATGCATGTAAATGGGTTAAACTTGTCTTTTAAATTAAATTAAAAGGCAAAGACTCTTTAATTGAGCTCCAAAGCAAAAATCCATGTAAAGATCAAAATTAAATGGGTAATAGAGAAAAAAATAGCCTTTCCATTGTACTAGGACAATTAGATGTCCACATGCAAAAGTAATAAAGTTGTACCCCTACATCACACTACATACAAATATTAACTCAAAATGAATTGCAGAGCCAAATATAAGAGACAAAATTATAAAATTCTTAAAGGGAAACATACAAGTAAATCTTCATAACTTTGGGTTAGGCAATAGTTTCTTAGATATGATACCAGAAGGAAACAAACACACACACACATGTAGATAAACTGAACTTCATCAAAATTTCAAATGATATCATCAAGAAAGTAAAAAGACAACCAACAGAACGAGAGAAAATATCTGCAAATCATGTATCTGATAAGGGACTTGTATTCAAAATATATAAGAACTGTTACAAGTCAATAATAAAGACAAATAACTCCATTAAAAATGGGGACAAAGGGTTTGAACAGACATTTCTCCAAAGAAGACATATAAATAGCCAATAAGTACAAAAAAGATGCACATCATTGACCATTTAGGGATGAAAATACAAAATCAGCAAGCTAATTCAAGAAGCAGAAAACTTAAATGCAGGATAATGATAGAACAAACTGAGAAAGATATCCAAAAATTTCATCCCACAACAATGTCAGGCTCAACTGATCTCATTTTTAAAAAATTTCAAATCTTAAGGAACTGATAATTCCTATGACATTTAAAAATTTTCTAACTATGAAGAAAGACAGCTTCTCAAATAATTTTACAAATTATTGTAAGAAAACTTGAAAAATGACTGCACTTAAAAAGAGAGCAATCTTCTTACAAATATAAATACAAACATTCTAAATAAAATACTAATACATTGAATCTAGCAATATATTAAAGGAATAACATACTGTAATTATATTCTCTATCTCCCAAGAATACATGGATAATTTAATATTAGGAAGTCTATGAATACAATTTAATTTATCTATAAATCAAATGAGAAAAAATACGATTACAGGCTCAATGGCCAAAAAAATATTTGAACTTCTTTAACATTCATTACTATTTTTTTTTTAAAACAGAAGAGGTAAAAAGGGAAATCAAAAAAATCTTAAGACAAATGAAAATGGGAACACAATACACCAAACCCTATGGGATGCAGCAAAAGCAGTTCTAAGAAGGAAGTTTATAGTGCATATGCTTCCATTAAGAAAAAAGAAAGATCTGGGGTGCCTGGGTGGCATAGTCAGTTAAGTGTCCGACTCGGTTTCTGCTCAGGTTGGGAGATTGAGCCCTTCAGCAAGCTCTGTGCTCAGCACGGAGTCTGCTTAAGACTCTCTCTCCCTCTGCCTCTGCCCCTCCCCTGCTCACTCTCTCTCTCTCTCTCTCTCAAATAAAAATAAATAAATCTTTTTTTAGAAAAGGAAGATCTGAATTAAACAATCTAACTTTACTCTTTAAGGGAACTAGAAAAAGAACAAAAACTAAGCCCAAAATTAGTAGAAGGAAGGAAATAACATAAATCAGAAGGGAAATAAATGATATAGAGACCTGAAAGATAATAGAAAGGATCAACTAAAATAGGAGCTGGGTTTTTTAAAAGATAAAGCTGACAAATTTTTAGCTAGACTAAGAGAAAAAAAGAGAAGACTCAGATTAATAAAATCAAAAATGAAAGAGGAGACATTACAACTAATACCACTGAAATACAAGGAATCATAAGAGACTACTATGACCATTATACACCAACAAATTGGATAACCTAGAAGAAACTGATAAATAACTAGAAACGGGCGCCCGGGTGGCTCAGTTGGTTAAGCAACTGCCTTCAGCTCAGGTCATGATTCTGGAGTCTCGGGATCGAGTCCCACATTGGGCTCCCTGCTCAGCGGGGGGTCTGCTTCTCCCTCTGACCCTTCCCCTCTCATGCTCTCTGTCTCCCATTCTCTCTCTCAGATAAATAAATAAAATCTTTAAAAAAAAAAAAAAATAACTAGAAACATACAACTTACCAAAACTGAATCATGGAGAAATAGAAAATATGAACAAGCCAATAACAAGTAAGGAGATGAATCAGTAATCAAAAACCTCCCAATAAAGGAATGACCAGAATCAGATGATTTCACTGGTGAAGTCTAACAAAAATTTAAAGAATTAATGCCAATCATTCTCAAACTCTTCTAAAAAATTACAACGGGACACTTACAAATTGATTTTAAGAGGCTAACATGACCCTGATACCAAAACCAAACAAGGACACTACAAGAAAACTACAGCTCAACATCCCTGATGAATACAGATGCAAAAATCCTCAACAAAGTAAGAGCAAACCAAATTCAAAAGTACAGTAAAAGGTTGATTAAAACCATGATGAAACAGGATTATTCCTGGGATGCAAGGATGGCTCAACATAAATGTGATACAAATTAATAAATGTGATACACCACATTCACAAAATGAAGGATAAAAATAATATGATCATTTCAATAGATTCAGAAAAAGAATTTGACAAAATTCAACATCCTTTTATGATAAAAAAAAAAAAACTCTCCACAAACTGGATATAGAAGGAACACAGCTCAAAATAATAAAGGTTTTATATGACAAACCTAACGTTAACATCATACTCAATGATAAAGGTTAAAAGCATTCCCACTAAGATTAGGAATAAGACAAGAGTGCCCACTCTTACCACTCTTATTCAACATGGTACCAGACATCCTAGCCAAAGCAATCAGAAAAAGGTATCTAAATAAAAAAGAAAGAAGCAAATTGTCTCTGTTTACAGATGACATGATTGTATATATAGAAACTGTAAAGACTCCACCAACACTGTTAGAATCAATAAAAAAATTCAGTAAATTTGCAGGATCCAAAAATTAACATACACAAATCAGTTGTATTTCTATACACTAACAACAAACTATCCACCCAAAATTAAGAAAACAATCCCATTTGTAATAGTATCAAAAATAAGAAAATAGGAATAAATTTAACCAAGGAGGTAAAAAAGATCTGTGCACTGAAAACTATAAAACATTTATGAAAAAAATTAAAGACACAAATAAATGGAAAAATACCCCATGTTCGTGGATAGGAAGAATTAATATTGTTGAAATATCCCTACAACCCAAAATGATCTACAAATTCAATGCAATCTTTATCAAAATTCTAATAGCATTTTTCACATAAATAGAAAAGGCAATCTTTTTTTTTATTATGTTATGTTAATCACCACACATCACATCATTAGTTTTTGATGTAGTGTTCCATGATTCATTATTTGTGTATAACACCCAGTGCTCCATGCAGATCCCAGGGTCCTAGATCGAGTCCCACATCTGGGTCCTTGCTCAGTGGGGAGCCTGCTTCTCTGCCTGCCACTCCCCCTCCTTGTGCTCTTTCCCTCTCTCTGAAAAGGCAATCTTAAAATTTGTATAGAATGACAAAAGATCCAAATAGCTAAAACAGGCTTGAGCAAGAAGAGCAACACTGGAGATACCACTTCGTGATCTCAAACAAAGCAATAGTAATCAAATAGCATGGGAAGGAAGGAAGGAAGGAAGGACGGAAGGCAGGCAGGCAGGCAGGCAGGAAGGCAGGAAGGAGAAAGAAAAGAAAAGAAAAGAAAAGAAAAGAAAAGAAAGAGGAAAAAGAAAAGAAAAGAAGGAAAGAAAGACCAACAGAATAGAATTAGAGAGCCCAGAAATATGATCAACTGGAGAATGTTCCATGGGCACTAGAGAAGAATGTATATTCTGCTGCTTTGGGATGGAATGCTCTGAATATATCTGTGAAGTCCACTTGGTCCAGTGTGTCATTTAAAGTCTTTATTTCCTTGTTGATCTTTTACTTAGATGATCTGTCCATTTCAGTGAGGGGGGTGTTAAAGTCCCCCACTCCCCCCTATTATTGTATTGTTGTTGATGTGTTTCTTTGTTTTGTTATTAATTGGCTTATATAATTGTTAATTGGCTTATATAATAATTGGCTTATATAATTGTTATTAACTGGCTTATATAATTGGCTGCTCCCATGTTAGGGGCATAGATATTTACAATTGTTAGATCTTGTTGGATAGACCCTTTGAGCAAGAAGAGCAACACTGGAGATACCAGTGTTCTTCCTCATCTCTTTAATCCTCATTAAGTGTCCTTCCTCATCTCTTATTATAATCTTTGGTTTAAAATCTAATTTGTCTGATATAAGGATTGCCACCCCAGCTTTCTTCTGGACCATTTCCTTATACCACACACAAAAATAGACTCCAAATGGTTGAAAGACCTAAATGTGAGACAGGAGTCCATCAAAATCCTAAAGGAGAACACAGGCAGCAACCTCTTCGACCTCAGCCGCAGCAACTTCTTCCTAGAAACATCGCCAAAGGCAAGGGAAGCAAGGGCAAAAATGAACTATTGGGACTTCATTAAGATAAAAAGCTTTTGCACAGCAAAGGAAACAGTCAACAAAACCAAAAGACAACTGACAGAATGGGAGAAGATATTTGCAAATGACATCTCAGATAAAGGGCTAGTATCCAAAATCTATAAAGAACTTATCAAACTCAAAACCCAAAGAACAAATAATCCAATCAAGAAATGGGCAGAAGACATGAACAGACATTTTTCCAAAGAAGACATCCAAATGGCCAACAGACACATGAAAAAGTGCTCAACATCACTCGGCATCAGGGAAATCCAAATCAAAACCTCAATGAGATACCACCTCACACCAGTCAGAATGGCTAAAATTAACAAGTCAGGAAATGACAGATGTTGGCGGGGATGCGGAGAAAGGGGAACCCTCCTACACTGTTGGTGAGAATGCAAGCTGGTGCAGCCACTCTGGAAAACAGTATGGAGGTTCCTCAAAAAGTTGAAAATAGAGCTACCCTACGACCCAGCAATTGCACTACTGAGTATTTACCCCAAAGACACAAATGTAGGGATCCGAAGGGGTACGTGCACCCTGATGTTTATAGCAGCAGTGTCCACAATAGCCAAACTGTGGAAAGAGCCAAGATGTCTATCGACTGATGAATGGATAAAGAAGATGTGGTATATATACATATATATATATATATATATATATGTATATACACACACACACACACACACACACACACACACACACACACACACACAATGGAATATTATGCAGCCATCAAAAGGAATGAAATCTTGCCATTTGCAATGACGTGGCTGGAACTGGAGGGTATTATGCTAAGCAAAATAAGCCAATCAGAGAAAGACATGTATCATATGATCTCACTGATATAAGGAATTCTTAATCTCAGGAAATAAACTGAGGGTTGCTGGAGTGGTGGGGGGTGGGAGGGATGGGGTGGCTGGGTGATAGACATTGGGGAGGGTGTGTGCTATGGTGAGCGCTGTGAATTGTGTAAGACTGTTGAATCACAGACCTATACTTCTGAAACAAATAATACATTATATGTTAAAAAAAAAAAAAAAAAAGAAGACGATAGCAGGAAGGGAAAAATGAAGGGGGGGAATCGGAGGGGGAGATGAACCATGAGAGACTATGGACTCTGAGAAACAAACTGAGGGTTCTAGAGGGGAGGGGGATGGGGGGATGGGTTAGCCTGGCGATGGGTATTAAAGACAGCACGTACTGCATGGAGCACTGGGTGCTACACACAAACAATGAATCATGGAACACTACATCAAAAACTAATGATGTAATGTATGGTAATTAACATAACATAATAAAATAAAATTAAAAAAAAAAGAAATATGGTCAACTAATTTTTGACAAAGTCACCAAGAATATACAATGAGGAAAGGATAGTCTCTTCAATAAATGGTGCTGGGAAAAGTGGATATCCATATTCAAAAGAATGAAATCAGACCCTTATCTTACTGTACACAAAAATCAACCCAAGGGGCACCTGGGTGGCTCAGTCGTTAAGCGGCTGCCTTCAGCTCAGGTCATGATCCCAGGATCCTGGGATCGACCCCACATCGGACTTTCTACTCGGCAGGAAGCCTGCTTCTCCCCTCTCCCACTCCCCCTGCTTGTGTTCCCTCTCTCGCTATGTCTCTCTCTGTCAAATAAATAAATAAAATCTTAAAAAAAAAATCAACTCAAAATGCATTAGAGACTTAAACATAAGACCTGAAACCATAAAACCCTAGAAAAAAGCATAAAGGAATAGCTCCTTGACATTGGTTTTGGCAACTATTTTTTGGATCCTACAACAGAAGTATAGGCAACAAAAACAAAAATAAATAAGCTAAAAAGCTTCTGCACAGCATAGGAAAAAATCAACAAAATGAAAAGGCAACCTATGGAATTGGAAGAAAATATCTGTAAACAATACATTCAATAAGGGCTTGATATCCGAAATATATAAGTAACTCTTAACTCAATAGTAATCAATCAAATGATTTAAAAATGGGCAAAAAACCAGAATAGACACTTTTCTAAAAAAGACATTCAAATGGCCAACAGGTACATGAAAAGATGATCAACATCGCAGGGAAATGCAAATCAAAACCACCATGAGATATCACCTCACACCTGTTAGGATGTCTATTATCAAAAAGACAAATGATAACAAATGTTGGTGAGGATGTGGAGAAAAGAGAACACTCGTACAATGTTAGTAAGGATGTGAACTGGTACAACCAAAACCATAAACAGTATGGAGGTTGCTCAAAAAATTAAAAATAGAACTATCATATGATCCAGCAATCCCACTTCTGGGTATTTATCCAAAGGAAATGAAATCATTATCTCAAAGAGACATCTGCACTCCTGTGTTCATTGCCGCATTATTCACAACAGCCAAGATATGAAAACAATTCTAAGTGTCTTCTGATAGATGAATAGATAAAGAAAACGTGTCACACATATAATATTATAATATTATTCAGCCTTAGAAAAGAAGGAAACCCTGACATTTGGGACAACATGTATGACCTTGAGGACATTATGCTAAGTGAAATGAGCCAGATGGAGAAAGAGAAATACTATATGGTATCATGTATATGTGTAATCTAAAAAAAATAAAAGTAAAACTCATAGAAACAGAAAGTAGTATGGTGGTTGCCGAGGGCAAGTGGTTGGGGAGGGGAATGGGGAGATCTTGATCAAGGGGCACAAACTTCCAGTTATAAAGTTCTGAAGATCTATCGTACAGCATGGTGACTACACTTAAAAACAGTGTACTTGAAATTTGCTAAGAAACAGATCTTAAGTGTCTCACTCAAAAAAAAAAAAAAAGTAACTTAGCCATCAAAAAGAATGAAATCTTGTCATTTGCAACAACGTGGATAGAACTAGAGGGTATTATGCTAAGCGAAATAAGTTAATTAGAGAAAGACAAATATCATATGATTTCACTCATATGTGGAATTTAAGAAACAAAATGAACATAGGGGAAGGGAAGGAAAAATAAAATAAGACAAAATCAGAGAGGGAGACATACCGTAAGAGACTCTTAACTATAGGAAACAACCTGAGGGTTGCTGGAGGGGTGGTGGGTGGGGGGATGAGGTAACTGGGTGATGGACATTAAGGAGGGCACTTGATGTAGTGAGCACTGGGTGTTATATGCAACTGATGAATCACTAAATTCTACCTCTGAAACTAAAAATACACTACATATTAATTAAATTGAATTTAAATAAAAAATTTTTAAAAGGTAACTATATGATGTGATAAATGTGTTAATTAAACTGCTTGTGGTAATTATTTCATAATGTACAGTAGTCCCTGCTTATCCACAAGGATACATTCCAAGATGCCTGAAGCCACAGATAGTATTAAACCCTATATATACTATGTGTTTTCTCATACATACATACAATAAAATTTAATTTATAAATTAGACATAGCAGGGATTAACAATAGCTAATAATAAAATAGAACAATTATAACAATATATTGTAATGAAAGTTATGTAAATGTGGTCTCTCTCAAAATATCTTGTTGTGATGCACTCACCCTCTTCTTGTGAATCATGATGTGAGCAGATAAAAGGTCTACGTGATGAGATGAAGTGAGGGGAATGACGTAGGCACTGTGACGTAGCTTTAGGCTACTATTGACCTTCAGATGATATGTCAAAAGGAAAATCCATCTGCTTCCAGACTGTGGTTGACTGCGGGTAACTGAAACCACAGAAAGCTAAACCACAGCTAAGAGGAGACTACTGCTACATATATCAAATCATCATGTTGTACATTTGAAATATATTACAATTTTATTTGCCAATTATGCCTCAGTAAAGCTGGGGGGAGGGAGTGCAAACCTCAATAAACTAGGAAAGCTCTTTCTTTAGCATGAGAAAAATATTAATTTTAGCCAATAGTCAAAATTATGGCTAATAGTGAAACACTAAAAGAATGATCAATAAAATCCAGGAGACATAATGCCACTATTTCTTTTTATTCTGGAAGTTCTAGCCAATTTAATAAATTTAAGAAAAGAAATCCTGAAAACGAGAAGACAAATGTCTGTCTACCAAACTTCAAATACATTTCACTCTCTTAGAAAAACCTGTGCTGCTTCCTCCGCAGAAGACATGCTAAGTTCAAAGCTTCCATTTGGAGATCTGGACTTGAGCTCAAAAGAAAGGGTAAGACTTTCCGTGAGTCATTTGCCTCAAAGTGATATTTAAAGTTGAGTGAGTAAACCAGTTCCCTTTGGGAGTGTAGATTATAAAACTCTAGTATCATACATTTTTTTCTAAAATAAAGATTGACCTAAATTGAGATCAGAATTAACTCATTTTTATTTTTATAGGAAATGGTTGACATTCAGGTCTAAAATCACTAGTTGTGATTAAAATTTATCTATAATAATAAATGGGTTTTTTAATTCTGCTTGTTCTGTGCCAGGAGACGTTGAAATTTTTTTTTGGCGTTACAGTTCAAAAATCTTAACCATTTGCATAGGACAATCGTTTCTTCATGTGGGAAGGGATGTATTATATGGTAGCCATGTTTCTAGGGCCTACATGCCAAAAACCTTAACTGTTTAGACTCAAAAGCTAATTTATAGACACATGGTGCTCAGTATAACTTGAATCATTGAATGAATGACTCAACCAAGGAGCATAGAATGGCATCTGTTATCCCTTATCATCTCCACTTTTTCACTCATTCAATCAAACTGAGAAAAAAATGGAGAAAACGGATGGAAAGAAAGATGTTGAAGGAGCTGTGTCATAAAACACTATGAGTCAAGGCATCAGCAGTGCCTAGTCAACCCAGAGGACACAACACGCACAGGGCTGGGCAGAGGCTCATTCACCTTGCCACCCTCTACCAGAGATGACAGACCAGATTTGGCTCCCTGAGAGGACAGATGGGCCCACAGAGCAGGGTTCCCTTGAAAGGCAACAACAGGTAGGAGCTTGGTAAGAGGCCAGAATTGAAATGAGGAAGAAGCCTGAGCAGAAAAGGTAAGTAGATTCCCTAGATAACTGTGGAAAATTTTTAAGAAATTCCTACTTGAACAGAAGGTAGAAGAAAGCTATTATATTTTGAACATTAAATGTTAATGTGACTTCATTTGCGTCACAGTCTGGAGACCAAGATATTTTAGGCTGCATAAGAACAGGTGAAATCAGCCTAAGGAAAAATTATGCAACACAAGGGAAGAGACCAATGCCTTGAAAGTTTCCCTCCTCTGGATTATGTATGCAGCCTAAAAAATGCACCAGCAGCATTGGTTTGCTGGCCCTAATATTAACACAGACTGCCTCTGATCCTATCTCAACTGACTGGCCAACTGCCCTGGGCTTTCTACACTTACCCCCAAAATTCGCCTCGGCAGTTCATGCTCCAGTGAACCAGTCAGACACTAGCATCTTCTGACTTGATTCTAGCAGCTTCTCTCTGCATATCCGTGAACCCAACTGAGATTTTTTTTTTTTTAACTTCCTGCTTTCTGCCATGAGTTATCACAAAGATATTTCTCAAACCTGGCTGTTATTCAGTATCATCTATGAAACTTGTTTAAAAATTAAGATAGTCCATCCCCACTCTGAACCTATTTACTAAAAATCTCCAGGGGTGGGGCTTAAGCATCTGTATTATTAAACAACTGTTGAGGGTACTTTTGAAGTACACTAGGGACTGGGGACCACTGACTGAGATGATTTAATGAGCCTCCTCCCCTTTCTCTCAGTCTCTAGTCTCCTCAACCTCCAGTCTTCTAGCCCTTCAGTGGTTCCTCCTATACTTGTGACAGTGCTAACTCCGCCATAGGCTTTGTATTCTGATCACAATTAATACTTGCTACCTTTATCTCCCTCTCTACTCTTTTCTCCCAGAGCTACTGCCTATCCAACCTAACCTCCAAAACCATAAAAAAAAAAAAAGTCATTCATTCCCTGAGAAGCTATGCTTGTTATGCCTCAGAGCTTTCGCATGAAACTTCCTCTTCCTAGAGGGTTTTACATCCTTTTCTGTGCTTCAAGATCCACTTAAACAGGGGCGCCTGGGTGGCTCAGTCGTTAAGTGTCTGCCTTCAGCTCAGGTCATGATCGCAGGGTCCTGGGATCAAGCCCCGCATTGGGCTCCCTGCTCAGCGGGAAGCCTGCTTCTCCCTCTCCCACTCCCCCTGCTTGTGTTCCTGCTCTCGCTATCTCTCTCTCTCTGTCAAATAAATAAATAAAATCTTTAAAAAAAAAAAAAAAGATCCACTCAAACATCATCTCTGAATCCTCCCAAAGAAGTCCCACACATTTAGGTACTTATTCTCTTCATTTTCCACTCTTTGTTTTAGCACGTATTACACAATATGAGCATCTTGGTGGCAAGGACAGTACTTTATCTCTTTAGGTTCAATAAACGTGTTAATGAAATACATGAAATTATGACAGATGAGGATGATCTATAATGCATTTTAAGACAGTATGTTTAAAATATTCTGATTGGAAAGTAAATTAATTAAGTAATTAATTAAATGTTCTGATTGAGTCTTGATTAATTTTAACCCCCTAACTCAGATTTCATGGCCCAATTTGAAACAGATTAATAAAAGTACTAAATTTTTTTAAGATTTTATTTATTTATTTATTTGTCAGAGAGGGAACACAAGCAGGGGGAGTGGGAGAGGGAGAAGCAGGCTCCCCACTGAGAAGGAGCCCGATGCAGGACTTGATCCCAGGACCCTGGATCATGACCTGAGCTGAAGGCAGACACTCAACCGACCGAGCCACCCAGGAATCCCTAAAAGTACTAAATTTTTAAATGAAAGGTAACAAAAGTCTAAAACACAGTCCTTGATTTATGTAAATCAGATAAATTCTATAAAAATTGGACTCAAGGTAAAACCTAATGCTAGTTAGAAAATCCAAACTTAGTGAGCCAAATCACTGAGCTGCTAAAAGCATTCTATTTATAAGAAAGTGATTAGTATACTAATTAGAAAAATACCTGCACCCCCATGTTACTGCAGCATTATTTACAACAGCCAAGACATGTTATATATATGAATATACAATTCATATATATATGTGAATTGCAATATATGAATATGCAATTCTTATATATGAATATGCAATTCATACATATGTGAATATATAACTCATATGTATATACATATATATGAACATACAATTCACATATATATGAATGTTATCTAGCCATAGAAAAAGAATGAAATCTTGCCTTTTCTGACAACATGGGTGGACCCTGAGGGCATTATGTTAAGTGAAATAAGTCAGAGAAAGACAAATACCATATGATGTCATGCATATATGGAATCTTAAAAAAAAAAAAAAAAGAAAACAAGGAGATAGGGGCGCCTGGGTGGCTCAGTCAGTTGGGCATCTGCCTTCGGCTCAGGTCATGATCTCAGGGTCCTGGGATTGGGCCCGGCATTGGGCTCCCTGCTCAGTGGGGGGGCCTGCTTCTCCCTCTGCCTGCCGCTCCACCTGCTTGTGCTCTCTCTCTCAAACAAACAAATAAATAAATAAAATCTTAAAAAAAAAAAGTAGATAGACACAGAAAACAGACTTGTGGTTGCCAGAGGTTGGGGGTGGGAGGTAGGGCAAAATGGGTGAAGAGGGTCAAAAGGTACAAGTTTTCAGTTATAAAATGAATAACTCATGGGGATATAATGTACAGGCTAGTGACTATAGTTAATAATATTGTATTGCTTATTTGAAAGTTCCTAGAGAGTAAATCTGAAAAGTTCTCATCCCAAGAAAAAAAATTTTGTAACTGATGACAGATATATAAGTTAATAAGATTTACTGTGGTGATCATTTAGCAATATATACAAATATAAAATCATTACATTGTGTACCTGAAATTAATAAAATGTTATATGTCAATCATATATCAATCTTTTACAAAGAAAGTGATTAGGGCTTTTTAAAGCAGGTTCCTCAAATAGAAGGAGGAAATATCACCAGAAAATTAGCCTCAAAACCTCAAGAAAGAGAAATTCCCATGAAACCAGCTCTATTCAACTGTGAAAAGAGAAAGTGTGAGGTGCCTGGGTGGCTCAGTTGGTTAAGAGTCCACCTCTTGATTTCAGCTCAGGTCATGATTTCAGGGTCGTGGGACTGAGCCCTGAATCAGGCTCTGTGCTATACGCAGAGTCTGCTTATCCCTCTCCCTCTGCTCCTCCCCGGCTTGTGCGCTCTCTCTCTCCATCAAATAAGTAAGTAAGTAAATAAATAAATAAAATCTTTTTTAAAAAAGAGAGAAAGTGTTATCAATATGGACATCACTGGGGCACCTGGGTGGCTCAGTCTGTTAAGCGGCTGCCTTCAGCTCAGGTCATGATCCCAAGGTCCTGGGATTGAGCCCCGTATCGGGCTCTCTCTTCAGCAGGGAGTCTGCTTCTCTCTCTCCCTCTGCCTGCTGCTTCCCCTGCTTGTGCTCTCTCACTCTCTGTCAAATAAATAAATAAAATCTTAAATATATATATATATATATATATGGACATCACTGTTGCCTATAATATGTCCAACACATTGTCTAATGTGTCCACCGAAACATATTGTTTTATTGCCAGAAAACAACAGTACTGAAGTCCAAAGTACTACTGTCTGAATATAAATCTCTCTGCCTATAGTTTCCATTAGAGAAACAAACCTGCCTCTTTTTAGAAGTTATTCAGTGTTTATGAGGACAGATTAATATTAAACACATTGGACAACAGCTTAACATCCACAGTGCAGCAAGACACTTAGGGAAAGATATAAGACAATCTTCAAGGTCATGATTAACAACTATCCATAAAAAACTATCATAAGACTGGAAAGATAAAGTGCCATATTTACTACTTGTCTAGTAGACCTCCTGAGGTATATTCTGGATTCTCAGCACTATTATGTACATTTCAGAAGGAGATGAAAAGTAGGTTAAGTCATACCCAAGAATCCTGGCAAGGAATATTTTTTGATTGCTGAGAATAAAATATACTACTTATAAGATCAATCTAAGAGAAAACACAAAAAGAAATGTATAGCTTGATAAATGAAAATATATTTAGAGCACCAAAAAATAGTTCTGATATGATAAAACAGAATGTTCCAGAATGCTTAAAGTGGGAAACAGAGTAGTAGTAATAATAATAATGGCTAACATTTATTGACTGCTTATTCTGTGCCAAATGCTAAGCATTTTATATGCATCATTTCCTTGAATCTTCCCAAGAACTCCCATTTTACATATGAAGAAATTAAAACTTAAGAGAGCATAAGTAACTTGACCTTGGTCATACAGCTCGTCAGTGGCAAAACCAAAACTCTAATCCAAAACCCTATCCTCCTAACCACTATGTATTTTGTCTTATTAATACAAAGCTAAGTTAAAAAGAAGCATGGAAAGGCAACCTGGATGGTTTCCTGTAATAACCTTAAAACCTGAAATGGAAATTAGCTAAAATCTTGTCAGTACTTTGAAGTCTAAAAGGGCAAAACATGACCTCATGGGAGGGGGTCAGAATCAGAAAGGGTTTGCTCTTTATGAGGAAGACTTCAGCATAGAACAATTAAAAAGGACTGATAAGATCTCTGGGGGAAAAAAATGATTCACATATATTCTTCCCTGAAAAGCAAATAGAACTGATTTGACTAAAATGCTATAAAATAGGAAAAATAATTATACTTAGTAATCCAATTACAGCTAACCTAGTTAATAGAGTGGTATTTAGGAGACATGAAGGTAAAAATTTGAGAAATAGTAAAGCCAGGAGTTATTAGAACTTCGAGTGGTCTGGGCTTCTTCATTAGTTCTGGTTCCAAAATACGACCATAAAATTAGATTGTGTCAATTACAAAAAATAATCTGCTAATTCATAATGCTCCTTTGCTTAGAGTTGAAGCAATATGACTGGATTTTGGAACTGCCAAAGTCATCTCAACTACCAATTTGTTTAAGTTCCAACAAATAGAATTAGGAGAAAACTAGATGCATCAGCTGGGGTTCTTTGAACCAGGAGCAATAGGAAAACCATGCCGGGACCACAGCAGGTCCAAAGAGGTAAGAGGGTCTACAGAACAGAACCATAATAGTCTGATCAGTACACAAGCATTGGAAAGAATGAATGTCAACTAGTTTTAGTCTTTTTATCCCTCCACTCAAGATCTAATTCCAAGAAGGGAAGTCCAAATTGGCTTCCCTCACGTCACTAGTCCTCTGACTGGCTAGCAGAGAAGAAAGCCCCTGAAAAGTCCCACCCGACTACATCTAAAAGGGAAGGAGGGGGGCACCTGGGTGGCTCAGTTGGTTAAGTGACTGCCTTCAGCTC